>NC_143439.1:38623906-38926936 GCF_987193195.1 Phasianus colchicus
TAAGCCTTTTTAAGGACTGACCACAATTAGCTTGAAAATTTGACAAGGTCAAAAACAACTATCATGGTGAGTACTGAGGTGATACCTAAGGAGGGGTTATCTGCAGCTAGGAAAATATCAGAATCACACACAGATGGCAGACTTCTAGGAACAATTACAGAAGGAAATGCTGTATAGCATATATTTTACCTTCTTAGTCTGAACTAGGTTCCACACAATTACGAGTATGAGGAGATGTATATGCCAGCTGAAAGTGCACTGACGTATAAGTGTAGATCCCTATATAGGAATCAAAACTTTGACCAGTAAAGGTTGAAGGTAGAGAGTCTTCCAGGTACAGAAGTAGGGAAATGACCACACAAAAAATCTGAAAGCCAGAATCCCAATTATTGGTTAACAAAGATCTGTGGTAGAATTCACAAACAAAAAAATCCCAGTGCTTCCTAACTATTTTTAGAAAATGTAGGGGACTCTTTTATTCAAGATCTATGAAAAATGAGCACAGTTATACTCAGCAGCTGTGGACAGCATACTCATCCCCAGCATGCTTCTGTTACACAAATGGTTTTTCATTTCCAATTCTACTGAAATGCATTAAGACATTAATCTGAAAAATGTGATGCTCGAACATGCTTAAGTACCTAGCCTTTGTTCCAAATTTAAAAAAAAGACAAAGCGAAGAGCTAACAATTTTTCTTCCACATTAGGGATTACAGATTAAATTTTGAGCAAGAAGCAAACACCTGCTCTATGGTGTTGTCTTCTTCTTGTCCCATAAAATCTGGAGTTACAGTAGTGTCCATCTCATAGCTGCCCAAACTGTCCTCTGGAGACGCATTTGTTAAGAAGAAGGGGTTCCAAGGCATAAAGAACATCGTCACAGACAGCAAGAGGGGCAGGAGGATGGAAGAGAAATTAAGGCAAAGGAGAGGCATGACAGAAGCTAGAAGGGTTAGAACAAGATGTGCTTGGCAGAAGGATCAAGGACAAACCGTGGTGCAAGAACAGGAAGGAGACGACAAAACTGGGGGAGAGGTGTAAGTAAAGCCCATCTAGTCCCCTTGAAATGGAATCCCTCACTGGGGCTTTAATCAGATCAAACGAGATGGGAAATGACAAGAGTTCTTTTTTTTTCCCAAGTAAAGGAGCAATGTAGTAGATAAAATACAGAGGGAACTGCACTCCCTTTTCCCTCTGGAATACCTCCTCACCACCTTGTGGTTCTTGGAATTAGTATCTGAAGTGTCAGTGAAAGCCACTCTTTCTAGCACACATCTGGTCTCACAGTGAGCTCCACCTGAATGTCCTGCTTTATACTTGGAATAAGGAGCTCATAAATAAATAAGCCTTTGAGTAGAAACTTTTTCTCTTCTCTTTGAACAAGAGACACTCTGCTGCTGTAAAGTCAAAACAATTAATTGCAGAACCCCGCTGCAGGTTGTTATTTGTTCTGTTACACCTTTCCCAAACGAACTCCTGGAAGCTATCACTGAAATTGCTAACGTTAACTACAGGTGTCCCGACAGCTCTTGCAACACGAAAACGCCATTTCCCGGTGTCTGGTCAAACATTGCCACCTACCGGCCCCCCTGCAACCCTGTGCTGGGCATCGCGGGGATTTTATCTCCCTCAACACTGATGTGCCCCCACATGTATCCCCTACCTGCACCTCAGGGCCATCATGAACAGCCATGCCACCTGCACAGTTTGCCAGAGCAATCAAAGGAAAGAAACAGTCCCCCACGTCGGGATACTCTGCTGAAGTTTGTTGGAGAGGGAGGTTTCCTGTTTAGCCACTCAGGAAGAGCTAGTAGGAACAGGTAGCCAAATGGAGTCCTTTCACTCACCAACCCACAACATACAAACATGAATTGCCTTAAAATTCCATCTCAGAAAGAGTGGTAGGGCTCTAGCACTGGCTGCCCAGGGATGCGGTGGAGTCACCAGCCCTGGAGGTGTTCAAGTACTGTGAAGATATGGCACTGAGGGACATGGGTTAGTGGGAAAATATTGGTAGTAGGTAGATGAAATAATAATTTGAGAGGTCTTTCGTGACCTTAATGATTCTGATTCTATGAGTCTACGCAAATAGAAAGAGATATATTTGCAGTGTAACTATCAGCTTCTCTGAAACTGATAATGACTAAAAGCAATTAAGAGTTCCTACTATTTTTTCCTGATTTGCTTTCATCTCCCAAAAAATTTGGGATGTGGAATTACTTGAAACCTCAGGGATCAGACCAAAGTTGTAAAAAAACAACACACCAACCAATCCCAACGCGCCTCTGTATTACAGCCTCCTGTAGTTAGTCATTACACACAATTAGCCCAGGCAGCTAGGGTTGCTAACTGGGAGCAATACAGAGAAGCCATGCCAGTTGTACACAAGCAGAAAGCATTACACTTGACATAATGAGCAGGGCTTTTCAAGAAGTCCCACTCCCTTATGACTGGAAAGGCAATGAACACAGTACTGGAAAAGCAGGCTGCCTTGTGAGGACAGCCCCAACCCACTTCTACATCCAACACCATCCTTATAGTCCAGGGACTGGCTGTGCAGTCAAACCTCATGTTCATCCTTCAGAAAGGAAAGCATTCCTGGGGAGAGCTGCACAGGTTCTGAAAAAACCCAAAGGAGAAGTTGTTTGCATGGGCACCATGAAGCAGAAGGGCTGGCCCTGATCCCACCACACCACGCTGCCTGGCAGCACAATTACTTGCAGTTTTGCTTTTAACTAAAGAAATTTCAATTGGACAGGAAAAAAAGGAAAAAACGCAGCAATGAACTCTGGTAAACCAAGTAGCTATTTTTGCAGAAAGTGCCGGGGATTTTTCACTCTTAGGGGAAAGCTGAGGTCATCTTGCTAAATCTGGCAGCATTTCAGCCAGTGCGAAGCTTAGAGAAGAGAGGAGCAGAAAATCCAGTCCCAGCCAGCACCTAAATGAAGTCACATAGCATAATATTAAGTTCATAAATTACCAGGAAAGATATAGTTAACTATTTCTAGGCAAAAATAAGCAGGAAGAGGATGGACTTACCTCAATATCTCCACACAGTAAAATAACCTCACCAGGAAAGCTCTCACTGCGCCATGCTCTTGTAAACAGGCTGTACGCGGAAATGAGGGGCTGGCAGAGGTTACAAGAAGCAGCACATGCAGCATTGCACAACTCCAGGCTTTCCAGACGGCAGTGAGCCACAGTGTGCACAGCCAGCCTGCTGCAGCCCAGCACTCGGTAAGTGAGTGGTGGTGGGACCTCTGCTTCTCTGCTCTCGAAGCCAGCTGAATGGCAGCAGGGCACATGCAGCAGAGACACTGGGTGCAGATAAAAGCCATAGTGGGAGGGCTATTGCTAAATAACTTATCAAGCTGTAGGTGATTTACTTGATTATTGGGTAAACAAAAGAAGCTGCAAATGAAACAGTTTATTTGAGCTGAAGCTCACCGTATTTATCAGAGAACCATAGAATGGTTTAGGTTGGAGAGGGTTTTAAAGATCACCCAATTCCAACCCCTGCCACGGGCAGAGCTGCCACCTGCCAGATCAGGCTGCCCACAGCCTCATCCCACCTGGCCTTGGTACTCAGCGGAGCACAACACCTTTGGGCCACAGCGCTTCGCAGGTAAGGAGGATGTGGAACTGCACGGGACTAAGAACAGCTCAAACCCTTTTGCTATGGGTGCTGCCCCCAGTTCTGGATGAGGGAGTAACCTTGCTTAGTAGGGAAAACAGGAAGGGAGGGAGGGAGTGAAGGGCTCGCTTTTCCTGTCAGCCAGCAGCACTGCCGCGCAATTCTAGCAAACAGGTATTTTCTGCTCAGCCAGGCTCAGCAGCCTAGGAGCAGTGAGCGCTGTCTTTCCTAACGGCATTGCTTAAAGCACAAGGAAATAACCAAATACTTGTAAATGCTTAATTTTAAAATGTTACCAGTTATGTCGAAAACATGCCTTGTAGTTACTATATGCTATTACCCTTCAAAATGTTCTTGAAGGGGAGGGGCATAAAACTGAAACTACTTGAATTCTTCCAAAAGTCAAACCCACAAGCCTTGGAGCATGTAGATCTGGTCAGCAGCTTGACTGCTGGTTTGAGGACGTTAGATGACCTCAGACAAAGCTGAACTCCTTATGCTTATTGGAAAAACAACTCCAGTACTTGTGTGCAGAGCAGCTCCACAGCCTCTCCCTCCCTGCCCCTGTGCTGCTCAGCTTGGGTTTCCTTCAGTGTCTTGTGGAATAGATGGCTGCATTGCATCTAAACTTTGGGATGTGCCTCTCCTCACAATAGCTGCGTCTGGTGGCTGCAAGACTGAGCAGCATCTGTGCTGCCCCACAGGCACTCTGTGTACGTGCGGGACTGAGAGTGAGCAGCACTTTCAGTGTGTTCTCTTGTAAATACAGCAAATATCATTTTAACAAGGCTAAGGCTGCGGATACTGAGCACCCCAAAGTTACAAGCTCTCAGAGGTACACCTGCCTGGAGATGGTTGCTCTTTGTACACACCTGTGCAATACATATTAATTTGGTGATAATGGACTATTGTCTGTGTTAGGCACCTAAGACACCAACCACACAGGACAAACCTGTCCAGGAATGATCAGAGGCTGAAAAGCAACCTGCTGACTGCTGGCCTCCTGCCCTTGTCCCTCGTTGCTGGTAGAGACTGCTGCCTACGTTCCTGGAGGCAGAAAGGGTAGCCATGTTTATGTATTATCCTTGAAAGCCTTCCACAGCACCCTGATATTGGTGGCTTATTTAAAACAAAAGGCAAAAAAACAAAGTGGATGTACCTTTTTTTTTTTTCCTTTGTATTCAGGCTGAGAATTTATGTTTGCGTCTACAGAAGCAAACAGGCAGTGTGCCCTGAACTCCAGCTTGACGGTAAAGGTATCACCATTGAACAAGCAGTTAACTCAAATTGGAGTGCTATGGCTTCTCAAGTTAGGCAGGCTTGTTCTTAACTCTCAGCGTCACTTTCCTCTCTCTTAAAATGGGGACAGTGGTGTACACTGAAAGAGATGATGCTGTGAGAAAGGAAAGAGGTAAAATCTTGACTCAAATGAAGGTACAGACAACAGCGCTACAAGGGACTATCTTACAGTTGCAGAAAAAATCTTTGCTTCTAACTACGGTAAGTTTCCTTCTCTGGATAGTATCCTTCAAAATCTTTCTGCTGTGCCATACAATCTAATAAACTCCTTTAGCAGTAATTTGGCACCAAACTCAGCCCAGAACTTAAGACAGAGAACTGTTTCTGTCTGTAGAAATAGACAGACTTATGAACTCAGTGAAATGATGTGGTTTCCCCAAAGCCTTTAGCTTTCCCTCTAGCCAAAGCTGACCTTGTGTAACGTTTCACATCTCTTACTGGAGTGAAACAGTGACAAGGGTACAAAAGAGCACAGAAAGCAACAGTTCACTCTCCTTCACACAGAGCTGTGCCCAGGTCCCTGGGGCTGAAGCATACTGCTGGAACAAGGGATGGATGCAGATGCCATGGAAGCATATCTCACAGATGACAAAGGAACAGTCTGCCACCACAATGTCTTCATACTTTGTCAAAAGCATATATCATATGCTCAATTTGGTTTTCAAGTGAGCTTTGAGATCTGCTTGAAGTTTTATATTTCTCTAAATATCCATGCTTGGCAGAAGCACTTTCGTAGCCTACTTAGCTAAGCAAGCTGTAGTAGCTATATTCCTGTGTCAGAACTGCTGCTGTTATTGTGCTAAAGGTCAGGGAAGGAAGAGATTCCAGTAGATAGGCATGCTGATAAACCACATATTTTGCTTGGAACTTACTTACAGTGGTATAATATGCCCTTACAAACAAGAAGTCAGAATAAGCAGCGATGATTCAGCTACCCATAAAACAACAGCTTACTTCGTAAGATTTATCCAGCATGATTCAGAGAACAGAGCTGGTGAGACAGCTTAGAGTTCTAGGAGAAACACAAAGCATATGCACTGTATATTTGCAGTTAAACGGCAGCTTACAAATAATGCTGTTTAATAACATTTCTCTGGCTAGCAACAGAGCTCATTCTTAGGTTCCCACTTTAAGTACATAGTCTTCTCCTTCTTCAGACTAAGTTCCAGTGCAGGAAAATACTGGACTTGCACTTACAAAGGACCAGACTCCAGTGCTTCACAGATTTATATCAGGATGTGCTGCTGTTACTCAGATTTTTAAACAGAATGTAGTTCTTAAGTAACTCTGTGCTGCATTTCAAAACCTTTTCCAAACAAACAAACAAACCCAAAACACCCTGATAAAGCTTGCTTACTTATTTTGGTATCTAGTTTAGTACTTCTCACAGAATCACCAAGGTTGGAAAAGAACTTCAAGATCATCCAGTCCAACCATCCACCTATCACCAATAGTACCCACCTAACAATGTCCCTCAACACAAAAACCAAACATTCCTTGAACACCTCCAGGGTCGGTGACTCCACCACTTTCCTGGGCAGCCCATTCCAGTGCCTGACCACTCTTTCAGAAAAGTAGTATTTCCTAACATTCAGCCTAAATCTCCCCTGGTGCAGCTTGAAGCCATTCCCTCTAGTTCTACCACTAGTTACATGAGTGAAGAGGCCGACCCCCAGCTCACTACAACCTCCCTTCAGGTAGTTATAGAGAGCAATAAGGTCTCCTCTCAGCCTCCTTTTCTCCAGACTGAACAATCCCAGCTCCTTCCACCGCTCCTCATAAGGCCTGTGCTCCAGCCCCCTCACCAGCTTTGTTGCCCTTCTTTGAATCCCGCTCCAGGGCCTCAATGTCTTTCTTGCAAACATACTTCTGCAGAGAGCTGGGACTTTCCAGTAGGCTACAGGGAAATTCCCAGAATGGGTGACAATTCTTCTCCTGGGTCTCTGATATTCTAGCTTTTGCATTCATTTTACAAACTGCCACATCAAATCATTTCTAACCATTGTATTTGGTTTCATAAAAGAGGCAAACTCTCTTTAGAGATAGAAAAAATACTACTTTATTCACATTTGAAATATCAGTTCTTACAGTCAGACGGCATTTGTACAAGTTGGCTGATGTCTAGACAAAGGAATACACTGTAAAGCAGTGTGCAGAGACACAGGTTGTGCTACTATCTCTCCTTTGTAAGCCCATAGAGCCAGTCTTACTGTCACTGTAAAGTGCCATCTATTTTTCAGAGATAAACCTACCTGTGAGGTCCTCATGATGAACTTGTTGTAGGCATTTACAGTCATGTGTGGTCTTCAGAGTCCATGACAGCAGGCAGGAGATTAACTGTTGGGAAGGGGTTAGCACAGGGTAATCTGCCACTTGGCCCCCCATCAAGTCTTCAGCAGAGTGGCAGGAAATGATGGTTATCATGGATAGGGCGTGCTCAACTCCCACTCTTTGTTCCAGTGCTTTACTTAGGTTTGTTGTCAGCCTATTCTCTAGGAAATAGATACAGCCATTAAATAATGGTAGTAGACAGGACAATTTATTTGGTTCTACAGTGATTTCATGCTGTGACTTTACTTTTTCTTGTATTTTTGAGGACTCATTTCAACATGACCTCTTTTGAAGAAGATGAAACTGAAGAAACAGCAACGTGCCTCCACATGACATTTTACCATCCCTGCCAGCAAGACAAGATGATGTTTCGTTGCTTGAATTTCTGTAAGCGAGAACAGGTCAGGGCAGATGAAACGGCCAAGTTTGGCCGTGATTCTAATGTCTGCCATTATAACTTAGTGGATACTCGTGTTTCTCGGATCCAGTTTTCACTGCAGTTCTACAGAAAACTTAACAGCTCAGAATTTTGTTTTGAGATAAAGAACATGAGCAAGAAAACAAAGCTGACGGTAGACCAAACAGAACTGGGTTACTTAAACAAAATTGATTTGCCATGGAAGTGTATCATTTGTTTTGGAGACTACCAGATTTTAGCAGAGATTCAAGAAGGAGAGGCCATGGATTATTTTGAGACTCACTTACACTTGGCTAAAGTGCCAATCTTACAAGAAACTTGCCTGCCATCTCTGCAACCCATACCTGAGAAAGGCATTTTCCCTTCATTGTCTCCTTCCCATGACAAAAGACCCATAGAGATTGATGAAAATGAGTCATGCTAGCAGCAAGGAGGAGGCTGGATGAGTTTTTGAACATGTGAAGCCTGCACAACTTCAAGAGCTGAAAGCGATCATCTCACCCACTGTTTCTAATGGTTCTCACTGCTGTATATCAGTTTCCTTACACACTATTTCCCATCCAGACATACCAGGTGTCTTGATCCAATTACAGGAGGAGGTGGTTCGACATATATATACTTGGAGGAAGATTAAGGCAGCCAGACGCCAAATGCTGTCAACTGACTTATTAATCTCAGATGAGGGCTGCTGGACAAGCTTTGAGGCAAAACTTCTCACACCAGGACATTACTTTGTTGAACAAAAACAGCGTGTCTGACATTGTGTTTGTCAGGGCATACGTGCTCGTGCTCTTTGTTCATTACACAAAGATGTGAGAGGGATCACTTAAGTCCATGGCAGCATATTCAATTCAAAACTGTGACTGCATGCCTAAAAGGTATATTTAGCAAGCGTTAATATTTTATGCAAGCAGAACAATGTCCTAGCCCCTGTACTGGTTAACTACGGAGGGGTCACGTAGAGTCACGTCTCACTGCATTTGTTATACTTTGTTTTGCTTTTGACATTAAATTCTGAACAGTATTTTCAAGCCTAGGTTGTAACTTCCCAGATTTTGCAGCTTAGAAGCACTTTGTAAGGATAGCATTTTTAAGTTAATGTTTTTATTGACTTTGCACAGAGATTTTTCTAATATTTTTAAATAGATGAAAAATATGTTGGTTTTTTTTTTTTTTTTTGCAAGTAAGCTGTTTTAGTTTGTGAACGTAAATAAACATATAACATTATGTAAAGATCCAGCTAGATTTTGTAATAAAGCATTTGGTTGTTCAGTAAAGGTTTGTTGTCTTCTGCAGCTATAAAGTAAAAAGGCTTATGTGAATAAAATGACATCCAGGACAATCCACCAGCAATATTCTAAAAGTGATGCTGGTCGAAGAGTTAACTAAAATGCTTTGTGAGTTTTCTCCCTATTCTCTCTCTCCCCATGCCACACCTACTTTAGTCTCTTATAATTTTATTTTCAGTTAAGTTTTTCTCACATAGGTTTAGTTAAATTTTTGTTGGGGGCTCAGCATTTCATTAGCACTTCCGTTTTGTCAAGTGTTTTAGACTGCTTGAAAGACACACCGGAAGGGCTCAGAACAAAGCACTTTTAAGAGTTATCTATCTTACCCTCAAGCATTAACATCTACTGAATAACTAAATTATCCTAGACATTTAGCAGAACACCTTTCAACTTTAAACTACTTCCAACCTCTAAGCTCTGTAATCCAGTACAGAGTAAACCTCTGCTACATACTGCTCCTGTTCCCACACACATCTGTCTGAGGAGTCCTAGAGTCAGGCTTACATTTAACTGGATATCAACTGTTCCCTCTAACTTCCCCAACACTAGGAAAGTATTTCAACATTAGTCGTTACAATACAAGAAAACCACAACATAATCCAAGATTAGTGGAAACAATCACAAGTGAAAGAAGTTTGTGGAAGGGCAATGAGACCAAACCCAAGTTTTCATGGGATTTCATTTGTCTGTTTCACCCTTGCAAAAAAAAATGCCTCGTTGACAAATTTTCCACCTGTTGAACTAACCTCTAATACTCACCCCTCTTACAGTCATTAGGCTGGATGTGCAATGCAAAATTCAGCTGACACCTCTCAGCACCAATGCCTCTATCAGGCCAGCCCGTCAGCCTAACAAAACCAACCCAGCAGGAATCACCAGGTCACCAGACCCAGTGCCACTGGCTGCTTGGCTTCCATACGCTTTTGATGTGAGTCTTCCTACTCTCTAATTAGAGAGAGTGGCAAATAGCCTACAAATGCAAACTGTTCAGAAAAGGAACAAGATGAAAACACATCTGCAAGAAGCTCTTATATTTAACAGCTTTAATGTGGAATCAACCTCTCATATAAAACACATGAGATTTCTTAAGTTCATTAATTTGGCAAGTGGCTGAGGGAAAAGGGAGTGTTCTGCATTCCCAAGGAACAGCTTTGTTCTTATGAACGCTTTTAAATGATTGCATGGTGACATGCAAGTTCTTGTTTTGTACTGCTTGGGTCCTCAAAATCAGGTTGCTAGTACTACTGCTAAACAGTGTTACACAATTCCTATACGCTGGCCCTGCCATACAGGACATCAGCCTCCAGCACTGATTGTATTCATTGCTTATACTTTCTCTGCAGTTACCCACAGAAAAAAAAAAAAAAAGACAACCCCAATCACAACTTTTCAGGCTCAATATATAGACAGAAGTTTTTACCACCTACTGACCTCAGGAAAATCTTTTGTCTGTTCTGTGGAGTTCAGTGCTGCATCTCAGAAGGTTTTGCATTCACACTGAACAGAGGGGCTCTGCGGCTAGCCGTAAGTCTGGAGTGGCACAGTCCATAGCACACCTCTGGGAACCAGCAGAAAATATTGGCCTGGGGAATGGAAAATGAATGATTAATATTTTCCAAACCTTCTTCCTGTGATAATATAAAAAAGCAAGTGCATTACTGCATGTGAGCAGCAAGACTAGATGCACAGGTACCAGCGTTTTAGCACTTACCTTCCTGTAGCTTGGTTTATCTCGTGATGAACTACACTGTTTTATTGACTTTGCCACTGCTGAAAGCTCTTTAGGCCCAATTAAAAGCTCACTGGAAACATTCCCATGGAATTCAGAGGTCAGTAGACCAGGCATTAAACAGCAGTTGTGAAAATTTCAATAACCAGCATTATGGTCCTCTGGTATGTACCTTGAGCAGCCTCCACGACAGCCATTCTAAATTCGTATCACCACCAAAAAGAGTCTCAACTGTTGTAATATTTATATACCTGTAAAATACAAAGATGGTCATCTTAATAGAGAAAATTAGAGGAACCATTGTACAGGTGCCTTCTTAAGCTAGAATGTCAAAAACCAGCACAGTCTCTCACAGTCTCTCTCACACAGATGATCCCAGGAAAGCAGTGACAAGGCTCACTTCTATTATGATCCCCCCAAAACAGTAAAAATGTTTGTTTTCCTGAAAACAAACACAAAAATTGGTATTGTGGATAAATTATATGCATTGATTCTGTAGTAGCAGTCAACTAAAAAATACTGGAAATGATGAGGTGTGCTCCAGACACACACCCACCTGATGAATATCTCTACCACACACTAGTTATTAAAGTGTATGCTAACAAAAGAAAATATCAGTACATATGGTCTCAATAAATACAGACACCTTCCAAGAAATTTCAAGACCTTAGGAACATCTTTACATCAGGCTATTCTTAAATATAATTTCACATCTAAAATGAAGGTGACTCACATAAAAACAAAGTGAGGCAGGCACGATGAGACTGGATTTTGCAGAATGATTTTTTTCTTCCCCATCTTGAATATGTTTCTATGGCAATTTCCACCCTCTGTTATACAGCACAAAATTTGCAAGCTGTTGTTTCAGTGAACTTTCAGACCTCCCTATCATTATATTTAGCCTCACTTATTCAGATAAATGCTTAGTGAAGGAGATTCAGCTGCACAGTTTAGGAAATAGCTGGGTTACTTCCAATGATTGCACATAACCTAAGAGCAGATTTAATGTTCGTTTTTAAATCAAAGATTATTACACATGCTTTATTAATGTGCTAAAGTCAACACTTCAACCTACTGAAGTGATTTCAAAAAGAAACACTGGAGAATTCTGCACGTACCATACTGTGGGAGGAGACAATGATAACATAAAAGATGAAAAAATGTTACCTGAAAGACAAATAGGTATGCTTGATAATACTAGAAAAATAATTTCCAGTTACCTCACTAAAAAAAAAATCAAGAAATGTAATAGGAATGTAACCATTCAATAGCACACCAAAAGCACTGTATAAGAAAAAACCTGAAAATTAGCTGGTTTTGAACAATACATATCCAGCAAAATAATATTTTTCCTAGATTAACAGACAAAATATTTAGGATCCATTCTCGTAACACACATGCTAATGGTTTGTAGAAGGTAATAAAATTTGCTTTCATCCACAAGATACACGCTGATAGCTTATGACAGCTTTCATGATATGGTGGCCAGGGCCCATTTTCACTTTAGAAGATGATGTAAAGTAAAAGAAAGATAGCGAAAATGACCATTTTCCTTTACAAAAGGCAGCTAGATAACTCAATGCTCTCAGCATACACTCTTTCCGAAGTCTGATCCCTTAATTTGAAATGATTCTCACAATACTTCACAAGTTATTTAACTGGTCATCAACCAATTCATCACTTCAGAGCAGTAAGACTGAATCTCCCTTTAAACCAACCACATGAGTGACAATTTTATCCCACTGACTTGAATGAAATTCACTGTTCATACATCAGTTTATGAAAAGATCACCTTTAAACTAAAGAGTTTGGATTAAGGGGATTCAAAATACAAAATGGACAGTTTGATGCTTACTTTTCTTATTACTATTTTTAGGCTTTACTCTCAAGTCTACTGTTCCAGTTCAGGCAAAAGAGAAACACAGGAAAGTTAGACACCTCCAGTATAACACCAAAGCAAGCTGGCAAAGTGCCTAGGAGGCTACATAAAGCTGGCAAGTAATTCAGAAATATAACTCCCCCTTTACAGATTTTAGTTGATATCCTGAAATCATTCCTTTCATGTCTTCCAGATAATCAGTGGGAATTCAGCATCCTTGGGTTCCACACACAGGGACAGAAGCTGCCATTAATCATATATTACTAACTTAAGTGGAAAAAATAATACATGCATTAACGTAGATGCTTTTCTTTTAATTTTTCATTTTGTTCCACTTGGGATAGCTAACAGCATTCACAACTACAGAATACTAAAAGACAGTGCTCTGAAACACTAACTTTATACTTAGTCAAGTAACACTGCTGAGACTGAACAATCACATCAACAGATCTCACATTTGATTACAGCACAGCTTCAGCATAAAACATACTTAAGATGAACAACTTAATAAAACTCTTCCTCAATAGAAAACACAATTTCCAATTAATAAATACACAGACAGCCTATACAGACACAGCCAGCAAGTCAGTTAAAATGATATACTACAGACACGGAGGACGGGGATGCTGCTTGCATTACACAAGTGTATCCTTACTTTGAATCACAGTGCTGCAGTTGCTTCTTTTTAAACAGAAAAGCTTCACACTCCAAGTTCTTCAGGTCTTCTATCATTGCAGCTTGTTAGAGTTTCCTTTCCACAGCAGCAGGTCCCAGAGAAGGGAGGGTACAGTAGTAGCTCAGTAGTTCAAGACACAGCTTCGTCAAAATCTTAAGTTATGTGATGCACAATAATTTTAAAAGTGAAAGAGATTCCTTCACGATGCAGAGATAATTCTGGGTACCACTTAGCATTTCATCTTCACATACTGCTTTCACTATGCATGAAATAGTGATCACAAAAAAACAAAACACTGTTAAACATAAGACTGACTGAAAATTTTAATTAGTTTTAAGTTTGTACAGAGATATGTATTTTACAGTACTGTTGTGTTGTTTCATGTGAGCTGTTTACATCTTCTTTCCATTTCTCACATTTCCACAAACATTGAGAGTAATTTCTTAAGTCACTCTGTGATTCACTTAACTCTGAAAAGCAGAATGCTAGTAACCATGTCTACAGAACACACAGATCACAGTACAGACTTTCAGTTGGAGATAAGGCTGCCTTTTTGCCAAATGCCCGCTCATTCTACAAGCAGGACTACAGCTTACTTCCTTGAATCACGGTCAGGACAAGTCAATCTCATCTTCACTGATGAAGAAAGGGCAAGTTACAATTTCAGCAGGTTAAAAAAGTTATTTACATGGTGAGAAAGTTGCCTTCATTACAGTAAGAATATATTATATGAATAAGCATCAGAAGTTATACAGAAGTAGCTTATGCCAAACAAAAATATACGTTTGATGTGTACAAATTTTTAAAGCATATTACAGGCATTGCAGATGCAGATAATTACATTAAAATATTTCCAATTACATTGCTACAATTTAAATTAAGAAATGGCATGTTACCAACAATAGATTTTTATCTTTGTCAGTGTCAATATATGTACATATTTAACCCAAATGTGCAGGATTTTTTAAGTTGTCAAGAAGAGGAGCACATTACAGCAATCCTAACATTATACATGGGTTCAGATGATCTAAAACAGTTACGTAACTTGTACCAACAAATTCAGTTGTTCCAATGATGCAGCTTTTCCTGCGTAACAGGGTGCTGCTTTTTATTCCACAATGCTGAAGTTAAACCCCACTCCTTTTTTTTTTTTTTTTTTAAGGGGGAAAGAAACCAGACAGCTAGACAAAGTAACAGTAGACTAGTATGGCTTTACTGAAATGCTGAGGAAATCTTGAAGTTTACAACTGTTTTGCACTTTCTCTTCAGTGGGGATTGCTTTTCTTTTTTCCCCTTCTTAAAGAAGAACTTGTATTAAAAACAAAGGGGAGACCACACAATACACTATATCTGCAGTAGCTGAACACCTGCTTAAATTTCAGCCCATGTTAGCACTACTAATCATTTAGTTTAGAGGCACAGGAAAGCTAGAGCACTTAACTACACTATTTTGTAGAGAAATTCAGTCTCCCAGTTCACTCAGAAAATGCTGTGTTTCAATAATCGTTCTCATTAGGCTAATTTACAAGTCATCCACAATTTAAGAATGTTAAAAACCATGTAGTAGCAAATGTTGACCTTTAAGGGAATGGGGTGATGGGTGATCAAAAAAAATCAAAACTTTGGTCCTCCCAGTCACCCAGCAGACAATGGGTTATTCCAGTTTAAAACAAACAATGTTTATGTTTTGTTCTCCTCTGTCTGGGCACACTGACTATGCCTAGACAGCATTATTACAGAAGACAATATTTTACCTAAACCGATGATTCATACCATGAGGTAAATTGTACTTAGCATAAAATAATAAGAAAAAAAGTAAAAGAAATGGTAAAAGGAACACAGAAGGCCAGAGAGAATACATGACAGACAGAAAAAACTGCAATTCACTGTGTGATTTTTTTTTTTCCACAACTGACTAATTCCACCCCTTAAATCACTGAACACCACATCAGAGAGCACATATCAGAAATAAAGACAGATTTTTAAAAATATTTTTCTATATTCAAGTATTAGATAAATTATATAAGACTTTCTTAGGACAACAATGAGTTTTAAAAACAAATCATAGAAACATCATCCAGAAAAAAAGCTAGTTAAAATATAGATATGCCAACTACGAAGCTTAAATTAGCACAGATAATTCCATATTAAATCCAGATATCCAGAAATATACACAATAGAATCATCCCAGTTTTCACAAAAGTTTAGAAGGTAGATGATAAAATTGCACTTAATTCTGAATTAATCAGATAGCAAGTCTTTCCCATTCCTTGCTGATCAACTTGTAAAAAAAAGAAGGAAACAGTGCTATAAAAGAGCAATACGTTTTTGTACATTCCATTTCACTTTTAAACATTTGGTCACAAACAAGGGCCACAGTTTCACTACCTGTCCTGTTGATCAGAATCAGATGTCCTTACATCTGATGTAGACAAATCTAATACAGGATTTACAAATCCAGCATATTCTGAATTGCCATTATCATCCATTTCAGCACTAACAAAGTCATTCTCCCACTCCAACCCATTAGAATCATCAGAGGCTGAAGCTGGATTACTTCCTGTCTTCTTGCTATTAAATTTCAATGCTGCCCGGAGTATGTCTTCTTCTGTCTTTGAACGTTCTCTCATTGGAATCATTCTGTTCATGCCTGCAATTTAAGACATGTTTATGAGAAGGACATAATTGAAGCAAGTATCTTTCCATTATTATTTCCATTGAAACCTAAGAAACAAGAATCATATAGAGATTCAGACTTGGGTAATTTCATTCCTGAGTATCACAGGTTTTTTCTTCGTTCTGCTCCACAGTGTCGTTAGTCACACCGTAGCTAGCTTGTCTCCTAAAATTCAGAGGAAGTCAGAAAATACTATGAAACAATTCAGAAGCAGTATTCATTTCTCCTTTATATGAAACCTACTGCACTCCATTATGGGCATGAAAACATCACGAGATTTTGGAACTGTGCCATTTCCAGAAAATCTACATATCTGTAATACTCCTGTAATTCATCATCAAACAGATGAAATATCACCACATTTCAAACAGAAGCTAAAAATTAGATATTGGATACTTTTTTATTGGAAAGGTAAACTTAATTTCACACAAAATAAGACAAAACATTGGTCAGATAATTGCACAGGGCTGCTATTTATTCTATCAGTACATACAGACTTTCTGAGAAGTCCTGTACAACTCCTTACCATAAGCCCTACTAACATTTGAAATGTACAACTAATCCATAAAGTAGTACCTCAGATCACTCAACCCAGCCACCAACACACTTTTCAGACTGCTATGGTCTCTACAGTAGATTCTGCCAGCAGATAATAGAGTAACTAAATTGCTTATCGTAAGCAAGCAGTCAATCTCATTCAGAGAGATTGTTTTCATGCACCTACAGCTAGATCAGATCTAGAAAGAATTTGTTAAGACTACTCGAAGTCTTTGCAGTATTGACTAGTAATGCTTTCAAATGACATTACTTCCTTTGCAACCATTAAAGCAAGTTGTGTTCCATGGATTGTGTTAATATCTCTTCTGCTCAAGATTTGAGAGTAACAGGGAAAAGAAATGCACAATTCTCACAATGAATAACTCTTAAAAATGCTTCCCCTCTGCAGCACGCAAGCTGGTAGAAATCAGAAAAAAAAATACAGCAATGTCTGCATTTTGGCAGTTTTCGGCACTTCTCAGAAGTGCAAAAACAGATGAATACCCGTGGCTAAGTTGTAGCTGGTTGAAGTGCAAAATCTGCTGGTGCCAATTACCTCTCATGTAAAATCCAGTACATTTCAACATACATGATACTGTTCTAGTTTCAGTTCCTCTGCCCCACACTAAAGAAAATAGGTTGTATATTTCTATGAAGATTGGTGAAAGTTAAATCTTTCTAGTTCAGAAGCTTGTTTTGACATTTTAGTGCTCTTGGTAGTGCCAAAAATTTGAATTATACACACTGTGAAAAAAAGTTACAATTTTTAAATTAAATTCTATTAATTCTTCTAATTCTTATTTGTGGTGAGCTTTTCAAAAGGCAGCATCCCAGAACCTTAGATAACTTTGAAAGAAAGACAAGAGCTTCTGAATATTTCCTAAAAAGAACAGGAAAAATCTACAACAGCAGCAACAAAAACAGTGGGGATACTCATCCGGAACGCACATCCAAGAAAGTTTCCAGTAGAACCATAAAAATTACCATTAAAGTAATTCATTTAAAAAAAAAGAACAGTAATCAACCAAAAGACAAAAATCCTACCACAACACTTTCCTGAAATACTTCAATGAAATATGCTTGATCAATTTCTGTAACTAAAAAACTAAATAGAAGAAACTGCTCCTGTTGCTACTGGCTCACAAGAGGGCAGCATTTCTTTACAGTTCATTTTGGTATGGGCTTACCCTACAGTTTCATTTAATAAAGATTTACTAAAAGATTCAAATAAATGAATTATTACACAGATAATTACATTTATCAAAATAAGCAGTTTTCTACCTAAAATTATCACACCTAAAATGCCTACCTAAAATAATCACCACACATTGAGAGAAATATCATTAAAAGTAAGCTTTAAACCATTGTTCCCATTTAAAAGTGACAGATTTACCTTCTTCATCTTCCCACTCTAAATCTAATGAAGTGCTGTCATCATTTCCACTCGTTGATTTTGTTTTGGTCATTAAGTCACAACTGCTCTCTGTGTTTGGTGTCAGCACTGTAGCATCAGATGAAAGTCCTGTATAAAAAAGTTATTGAATTTGAGATTTAACATGCAAAACTAAACTTTCAAATTAAGTTTTCATTCTATGTTGTGTACTTTAAATCCCATTTGAAAAAAGGCTTCAACCATCACTCCTGAGAGTACACAGTAGCTTAGAAACACTCAACAGCACCAAGATCCTATGGGACGACATTTTGTCACACTGTTCAATTAGAACAATGGAACAATTCATTAAGCTGCAGGTTGAATTTGTACGATGACTGACTTCTTAGTGATTATCACAGACAATCATTAAACTAATGGATTTAACAGCTTATATTTTCCCATAAACTACTAGTGGAATTTTTAAATATAGGCAGCCAAATCTTCTGATAAACTGAATTAGAAAAAGAAGTTAACTATTAGTTTGATTCTAATTATCTTTCTAAGACACAGTTTAAAAAAGCTACACAAACATTTGCATCCTTAAAACACTTGGACTTTACAAGGAAAGTTCACTGGATGTTGCCTCCACACATACAGTTGGAATGCTTTAGTAAAGAAAAATCCATACACAGAACTTGTCCCTACATAACTTGCCTCTGAGAACTGGAATGGCAGTAGCTCAAGTTATATTTCCTATATTTTTTGAGCCCTTGAAGCACTGCAGATTAAGAAGAACTTGCTCTCTTTTTTTTTTCCCCTCTCTCTTTCTCTCTGAAAATAATACATATAAAAACTTAAAAGTATGTTTATCTGTGTGGGGAAAAAAATATGACTTCTGTGCTCCCGAGTCACTTAACATTTAAAAGACATGCATTAGAAAAGGAAGACTTACTGCTACTTCGAAAAGCTTCATACTGGAATTTTGTATTTCTTAAGAAGGAATCAAAATCTTCCTCCATCACAGAGCTGTAAGAACAGTGCAAGTTTTATTTTTAGCTTTATAAATCTCTAAACACCATAAAAGAGATGTTAATCCATACATTCTCCCATTCACAGTTTTGAAGAAACTGTTTACAGTCCCTTGTAAGCTACAAAGCACATAAATCTTTAACTAAAATCTACAAAAAGATCACAGTATGACTTTCCATTCTTTCAGATCACAAACCTCCCGAGTCTGAGCTTCTGTTCCATTCTCAGTTGTAATTTCAGCTAAACATGAATTATGTCATAAAACAACCTTTCCCCTCTCCTCTGTCATTATGGTTAATTCCTAACTTTTTTTTTAATTAAATATATTCAAATGCTGTAACACACATTTCCAAAACATGACTAATTCCAACTTGTCCAATAAAACCCATTTCTCATAGTTCCTTTTCTTACTGTACTTTCTCCATCTAATTAAACATCCCTTCTATTCCATTTAAAAATAATGGTTGGCCTTTAGAGCTTTTCCTAAATTCAAACATCCTTTGACAGTAAATGTGTTCGTAATTTGTAGGGAGAATTAAAGGAACAACATTCATGAAGAAACAAGCAGAATATATAAACCATTTAAGTTCCCATTCAATTAATTTGTACTTTTATAGGGCATTTCTAAGAGTTCTGAATAAAGACATTTTACAATTAAGTGTTTTTGTTACACAATAAGGCATTTTATATACATGTGCATATACAGATTCACGCATATGTAGGTGTGTGCATATATATATAAATCACTAAGATCCTGTGATACATAATATATAGACAGACATGTTAGCCAAGAGTAGGTTTGATATTTTATGAATCAGTCTAGTAACTACAGTGACATCTAGAGCAAATGCAATCTATCCTCAGGGTTTGAAGGTTAAAGGGGAACCAGTTTACATTCAGTAACTACTTGGTGTGAACAAAACTGCAATGAATTAAAGAATTCTGACTTAACTATGAAGTATGTGTAAGTCTTGAAAAACTTTTTTTTCCCTGTATGTGCGAGATAGAGACGAGTAGGAATAAAAACAGTCACACTTCAATTATTAACACTTTGTATCTTACCTTTGATAGTCTCCGTTATTAACGGCATGTGTTCTCTGCGTTATCCTCTGCTGTCTACGCTGCTATTGAAAGAAGTAAATTGTTGAAAATGCTGAATGCAGTCTCTCAAATATACTCAGTACTCATTCTCTTTTTTGCAGCACTAAAGGGAGCATTGTCCTGGCTCTTGGAGCAATCCAAGTACAGCTTAAGAAAAAACTGACTTTCATTCAAATGAAGATCAAATTTTAAGATACTGAAGAGTCTTTTATATGGAAGTAATATCCAATTTCAGAAATCTCTCAATTAAAAAAAGGTGGAAACAGAACAAAAAAATGCAAGTTATGAGTTGAGAAACATTCATTTTGTAGTGATAAGAGGAACAATAAAAAAAAAAATCACAGAAGTAGGATTCTACAGCTTCTTAAGTTCTGGAGTTTTAAGAACATTGTCTCAAGTCTTTTTTCCCTTGCCTGGAAAAAAGTAAGCATTAAAACTGGGTACCACCAACTACGTGACAAGAGGTAAATGAGCAATGAAGCAGTATTGCTCACATGGACTATGGCAAAGCCATTAATATACAAAAATACAAAAAACAACAGCAACAAAAAAACCAAGCTAGCTTTATAGACAAATCTGACTTAATTAGCTACAATGTTTTCTGAAAAATCTATTCTCAGCCTTAACGGATCTATCCCTGCAAAGAAAAACATAGTGTTTTTTTTAATTGCCAAATTTAAACTTCATCCAACAGTCACTCTTAGCTGGATTAACAGTCATGCGAGATATTTCATCAGCTACTATTTTCAGTCCCAAGATGATGGTGGTTTTGTTGGCACCTACTATCACAAGTAGTAAAGTATCAGAATAAGCAGGTTGAAACCAGTAAGGAAATGGGAAGCGCGGAAGAATTAGAAATACAATATTGGTGGTAAGAGATGGGAAGACTTAAGTAAACAGGGAGAAAGGGCCAGGAAATTGGCACTGACACAGTTGGTGTAAAAAAACTTAAAAATCTATTACTGATGTATGCAACAACAGACTTTTAGAATTCATATACCTACATAATATTTGACTTAAATTATCTATCCATTTTGAGGGATCACTTACAAGCATACAGCACCACAAGTTCCATCATACACATATATTAAAACTTTCTGTTCTAAACCACCTTGACATTCAGCAAGGAAACATCAGCAAACAAATTAAAGAGAAACCACATTTTCAATGAAAAAACATTTTTAAAATTTAAAATACTTAATGAATAGAAAAGACATCAGTTATGTATTCAAAAAATGGCTTCTAGCTGATAAAGAAAGGTTCAAGTTTAGTGCATACATATACAAAAACACTACCTTAGAAATCCTTAACGCTTCAGGATTTTGGATGGGATTTATTTATGAAGGGAATAAGTGGTATTAATTTCATGAGAGAAAGAAAATAACTCCATAAACGCATTCTGTCACAGGTTGTGTCTAAGAGAGGTGCCTGTTAAAAAGACGGGGACAAGGAAAGCAGAATTTTTCACATGGAATTTCTACAAAGATGAGCGAAAGGCTCAAGCATAAAAGAAATCACTTTTCCTGACTTTATATAGAGGAGAAAAAAAAAAGACAGGGACAGGGAAAGAGTCAGAAAGAATTAGCCACCCACCCTAAATGGCAAGAGGATAGAAAGAGAAATGCAAAATGAGATCTGAGCTATACTTAGTAATATAAATATTAGATGAAAACTGAGTCATCGCTATCAGTCTGCAAATAGTAACTTCCAATTTATTCACTTTTGAATACAGAAAAAACACTAGAGCTACAGACCTTGCCTTTACCTTTTATAGATTTCAGACTTCTTCCATTACTCTAATTCTGAACACTTACAAATTTACTTCTAACTGAACAAATATCACATGTCTAGCAGAACTGCCTTGAACATACTACAGCTTCGGTCAGACATGTTAAATATGGACAGATAGTTTGAAAAACATTCTGTTAAACATATACATTTCTGGCAACCTGAAGTCTCTGTGAGAACACATACTTAAACAGCTTATTAAGATGCTGAAAATATTAAGTGCACCAATACATGTTTTTGAAATGCAACATGAAAACAATCAGCAATAAATGCTATCAGGAGACAAAACAGTAACCGTTTTTAGAAATGTAGGAAATCAAGATATAGCTTTTGTTTTGCTCGACCAAGCTCCAGTTACCAGACAGACATCTAAAGGCAGGCACGGATACATTAAATAAACACCACTGTTAAGTAGTTGTTACTGGAGTTTGGCTACTATACATACAAATCACAAAATTATAAACAATTCAGGGTGGGAGGGACCTCACAAGGTCATCCAAACTCAACCTCTTGCTTAAAGCAGGGTCAACAGTGAATTCAGATGACTCAAACACTAATCCTCATGTTAGCATAAACCACAGAGACAGGCAACAATTTAGTGCAAATAAGTTCATTTTTTAAACCTAAATGATGTTGTAACGTGCGCTTAACTTCAATATTTTTAGTTAGAAAGCTGTCATAGATTACATTAAAGATCAGTAAATTCTATATAATGTTATTAAGTCTGTTAAGCTAATTCCAGATCAAAAAAATCATAATCTATATTTAGCATAAAAAGCTGTTTCAAACAATTCTAATGATTTTCAGCTCTCCCAGTCAGATTCAAATCATACTTTCTCTACTGGAATTTACAAGCTGGAGCAATTTTGTCTTTACATTTCCTGAGATATAAAGGATATAAGGAAAGTCTGCATACATAAAAACAGAAGAGAAGCTCTGATATATATTGGGGTCTTTTTCCCCTCACCTCCAAGAGCTTTTTCTGCTTTGCTGCCCTGGCTGCTTCACGTTGTGCAGCATATAAAGCCTCCTCTTCTATTCTTAACTTCTCCTCTTGTAAGGCTAACTGTATATGAACAAAATAATAATGGTTAACAAAAGCAGAACCTATCTATCTTCCTATGAGTAAAATTGTAAGTTCTATAAATCAAAAGAAGAGCTACTAGAAAATAAAAATAAAATAAATTTAACTATAGGCAAAACATTTTTTTCCATTAACTGAATCTAACAGCTTCCCCCCTCCACAAACATCCCAAGAAATTCAGATAACTAAACATTATCTTATTGAATAAACATAATTACTAGTGAATTGCTGTAAATGCAAGGTTGCATGTTATTATGCATTATAGTAGTTGTGAGGTTTGCTATATCATGAAATAGTATTATGAAAGACGTAGAACTTCAGCTGCAGATTTAATTGCTACTTTATTCAAAATCTTTCTCCATTTCTACCTTGTATTCTACATCACATTCCATTAAATGCTTCAGAACACAGAAAGAAAACTGACAAATTGTCTTTTCCTTAAGAAAAGTTTGGGGAAAAACTGAGCACAAGAAAAGCTAAATCAAATACACTCTCCATTTTGCCTTTCTTACAAATAAAAGACTGTTCATATTTAACTGATCTCAGTAAGAGCCAGCCCATTCATTCAGCTCTGAAGTTATTAAAAAGAAAATCTCTGATGCAAACTTAGCTGCAGAGCAAACTCCTTGGGTATCTCATTGACTGAATAATTACAAAGGATGCACAAAAATCAACTGTTTCATTCACATGAATGAAATCCCATGCTCGTGGTTGATTTTAACTACATAACAAAACAACACAAGCAAGCAACCAAAACAAGAAAAAAACCCCAAAAACTACCCACACCATTCTAGTCATTTTAACCACTTACCTCTGATTGAAGTTTCATATCAACAGCTCTCTGCTTTTCAGCAATGGAGTCGTAATGCCTGTCCTTCAAATCAGCAATTTCTTCTTCAGTCAAAGGTCTAAAAATCAAGACAGAAACACAAAGAGACTAATTATTGCTTACTCATGATAAAGTAATTTAAACATAAATACGCAGCCTTTTTTGACTTCTTTAATCCAAATTCAACAAGCTGTGCATTAGGCCTACTCCTCCTGAGCAGAGTTCCAAAGTTCCAGCTTACTGGAGAAAATGCTGCCCTCCCCTTACAAAGCATTTTTTTGCATCTTTACAAGTATAATCTCAAAACATATTTTGCTAACAGAATTATTGGAACCAAATGGTTAAAATTTCATTGCTAAGTAAATCTTACTTCTCTTTCCTCATTTATTCAGGTCCCCTAATTCTGATTTGTTCCTTTTCCACTTGTTGCCCACTTTTATGTACATAACAAACCAGCATTATAGTAGTTGTGAGGTTTGCTATATCATTTCTTTGGGACCTCTGACAGTGAACTGCATTTTGAGAAACATTAAATGGAAGTAATTCAAAATACCTAGAATTAGGCAACTGAAACACAGTTTAGTGTTTTCATACATTTCTTGTACTAAGTTTCTACAGCTTTGATAAATACTAACACAGCCAGCTAAAATTAAATGTAACCCCAAGGAACAAGAATAAAGACACTTCACAATGTTCTGCTTTCACATACACTTGCCATCATCTCAACTGTTTTAACACAGTTAAGCATTAAGGTTAATTTAACATCTTCTGCCTGTGCATCTAATTAAAAAGAAAAGAAAAAAAAGAGTTTTGATGATAAGTCTATGATTTTTTCAAATTCAATAGGAGAGCAAAGGAAAAGAGGCCCTGAATCTTGGCAACTGACCTGTGACTGCTTCCTGGGCTTTCCCCCTGTGGGAAACAGAAAAAAAGAAACCAAAACCAACCAGCTTTAATTTTTGAAAATCCCATTAGTCAATCACTTGCAAGAGAGTACAAGACATGATATAAAATCAGTTTCACCCCACATGTTGGTTTTTACACCTGGGGAAAAAATATACCCCCTTACATATTATTTTAATTTGGAATGTGAAAAGAACTTGTTATGCAATCAACCAAAGTAGATGACTAAGTAAAACAAATAAGCATTTACACGACTGAAATGTTTGTTTTCAGTTGAATTTCAGTATTTCAGGAATCAAAATACTAGTCATTGAGTTTTAAAATACAAGTCAAAGTAATAAAAACACATTTTTCCCACCATTATCAACCTACATTAAATTCACAGTTTTAAGGCCAACTTCTATTTTTTTTTAAACACCCTTCATTCAGTTTACCCACAACTGTCATATCACAGGGCTACCAAAATGCTCCTCAGCAAAGCAACTTGTGCCCATTTACTACTCAGTGTTTGCTGAATTGTATACAAGGCCTATAACACGAGCAAATTATTTTTCAAAGCTTTTTGGCTTTTTCTTTAGTTTCTGTCTTGCTAATATCTGTAACACTTTTATGAAGTGCTACCTCCCACTTTCCCGCAGCCAGATTTTTTTTTTTTTTATCATCACAGCTTTTCGTCTCTCTGAACATATCAAATATTCCTGGAACAACCAAAACTCCAAGTAAAAAAACCCAGCAATTTAAGCCTGAGCAGATTAACGTGGCATCAAGTAGGAGACAGATACAGACCTTGCAACCATTTTAAGTGAGTGTATTGTATTAGCAAGATTCATATTATGATCCAAGCACCTACCTCATCACTTTCCACGAGGTTCTCAAACTGCAGAGAAAAAGTAAACAATCTTTACAATCCAGTATAACAAATCACTGAACACCTGAAGTACACATAATCACGTATTTAATGTGCCTTGTGAAAATACTACTCCAGTGATAATACTGCAATTGTAATGCTATTTATAAAAGGATCTTCCTTCTGAGGAATTAGCACATTTAGCATAGCTTCTGTCTTGGTATGCCTCTTCAATAAATCAAAGCACCCACTCAGTTTAACATACACAAAATGTGAGGGGTACAGTGCAAGTAATTTTCCCTTTGCATGGCAATTGTGACGCTTCAAAAAGAAGTATCTGAAGATGTACTTAACTTACAGAATACATAGGATTATTTTCTACCCAGGATTCTAAAAGCAAACAGAACACATACACTAGCTTTGCACATAAGAAACTAAAGGCCAATAAAGCAATGTAATGCCTTATGATAAGAAGCCCAAGAAGTCCCCAAGCAGTCTAGAATACATGCAGCATTCAAAGTTGCTTGAACAGGTACAACAGCAGTTGAACTATCTGATGAAACAGAGCAAATGGAAAAATTCCCTACTATTTTCAGAAAAGTAATCATAAATGAGGTCAATACATCAAAAGTGGAGGTCAGCAAGACTCCTTTGCTGTTCTAATTGCTGCAAGTAGAATATGTGTAAGAACTTGAGGGGAGGACAGAACCTCCTTTTCTCTATCATATTGCTGGTGCAGGAATGTTCTTTCACAACTGGAAGCTGTGTACTAAGAACAGATCTTCCACACTCTGTGGCTCAAAACCAAAGCCGTGATTAATTACTAGTATTCTCAGTAAAGGGAATCTCTGAAAGGTCTAGAACTTTTGGACCATAAGAAATACTTGCAGAAAGTAAACCAGCTTATCCTGACAATCTCAAATAATACAAATAAACCTTACACAACCCTTCACAAAAAGGAGAGAGATTCAGTTGTTGAGAAGGACCTCTCTAGTGAACACAATGAACAGATGCGCATCTAACTATAAACTTAAAAAACTATAAATTCCAGTAGATTTTTAAAATTTTATTTTTTTTTTTAGAATGAGACTCATGGTCCTGCAGTCAAGAACAAAATATGCCACATTAACAGCAGAAGGGAAAAAAAAATAGCTCCCTGCATAGTAGGGATGAAAGAAGCAATAGACAGACTTCAGTATGATCCGGTGCTGGCTCTCAGGTGATCACAGTTACTTCATGTCAGATGATCACAGATGACTCTTTACAAATGATAGATTAATAAGATGTGATGATGTGTTAATGTTCCCAAGTATTGTAGGAACTACAATCTTGCCATCCAGCGTAGCACCAATTCAGTCTGGAATAACCTAGAGTATTTCAGTACATTCAGTATTTTATTGCAAGAAGCATTAAAGGTATTGCTAAAATTAACCTCTTTCCACTTATTTTCTTCTGAAAACAAATAAACAAAAAAAACAACATCACACAACAAAAATTAGACAACTACTTTCCAAACCAACCAAAAAGAAAAGCCAAAACAAAACAAAACCCAACCTGATTTAAATGTAAATGCTCACCTCTATAGTGAAGTGCTCTCCTGTTGTACATGTTCTAAAGTACTTTGACCTGGAAAAATAAGCACAACATTACTCTACAGAATAATCTTCATTTCAACCCCAGCAGAAAAAAAAACAAGAGTCACACAATTTTAAATAGCTTTTCAAATATTCTTAGTATGAAATAAACAAGCTTCCTATATTAAATACGTTGACTTGTCAAGCTGTGTCTCCATTGCTACCATTCTATACCATAGCACAGAGGGAAACAGAACTGAAGAAAATATGAACACCCTCAAACTGGAGGCACCACTATCAGCATGATGGACTTGCCATTGACAAATATTAAGCACATTCTTTAACACACTTATCTTGAAAAACACTATTCTAGACAACTTCCAAAAGCTCCACTGCTCATCATGGGGTTTAATTATTTACTAGCATAATTGTATGATGTCAACATTAAACAATACATCCCATTTTGACAGCTTGGCACAGCTGTAAGGTTGACCTTCTTCCCCCATATTCATGGAAGCATTACCAATCATCAAAAGAACAAGAAAGAATCTCTGAGAAAAACCTATCTGGGGTAAAGGCAATGCTCCTAAGCTAGAAAAAGAGCTATTTGGAGTCAGTAACTTTATACAGGGATTAGTCTCCTCCTTTATTCTTAATCTGTCTTAATGTTGCCCTTTATAAAAAGGACAACACCAATACGGTATTGAGTTATCTGAATAAATTTTACCCAGTGACAGAGGTTTGGCTGTCCCCCAGAAGCACACTCATGCTTCAGTAAAACATCCATTTCATCTAACATTTTTAAAAGCAAAGTTTCCAGCTGCAAGTGCTCATCAATATCGAATAAATCCAGGGCCCCAGTCATTTCTATACTTCTACGATAGATTGTTCTGTACTTGCAATCAACATACAGCTCCACTTTACTAAAAGCAACACACCAGCCAAAGCCCGGATTATTTTAATCATATCACATTTCATTCCCATTGTATTTTCATCTAGAAATCAGTCAGGACATGTCCTCCAAAAGCCTGTGCAGCCCTTTTCAGTGCAGACTCCTGGTCAGCCTGTCCTTGCACACACAGCTGTAACACTGCAATTCACAGCTGGCACTAAGGAATCACCTTCAGCTGATTCATTGCTACAAAATCAGGGGAAAATGGGCATTTCAATTCATGCACTACATCTTCATTATAGCTGGCATGTGTGGTACCAGCACTTAAGGTAATTTCACTGTTACATCTTGGGCACATTTTAACATGCAAGAGCCAATGCCATTAAGAATTGAATTTACTATGACCATGACACAAAATTGTTTTAGGAACTTGTATTCTTTAACAAAAAACACAGTTCCAGTTTACAGCAACAGTGGCTACTCAAAATATGATCAAGTTTTCAGACAGAGGAGCTGCAGTCAGATTAGTTGCAAGAATTTAACAGTGAACTAGTGGAAAACTAAGACAATGTAGCATGAGCTTACTACACGTATTACAAACATATCAACAGTGGTGACATTTTAAGGAAGATCTACATTTCCTGCTACATATTCCTTGCTGAACAGGGGCTCCATAACCTAAGATACCGTTCTGTACAAGAGTCTGGGACCTGAAATCTCAGCACACCTACAGGTGACTGAGTTCACAGAGGACAGAAATGGAAAACACCACCTCCATCCCCATACGTACCAATTGTATATTGAATTGAAATAAAGTGGCGATACTGAAAAGCCTACAGCTTTTATTATTCTCATTTCAAGTCTTACTTGCTAAAACAGACTTGAGAAACACATAGCTTTGATGAGTATTGGAGAAAGCAGGGCATCTAGTATGCCACTGCACCTATAAACACTTTTAAATCAATCTTCAAGTTCTAAACAAATTAAAGAAACCAACTCTAATCCACTTAACATCTACGTACCTTGTTAGCCTTTAATGCAAAGTCATGTTACTACTTTTTTTTTTTTTTAATGCATGAGAAAAAAATCTCTACAGAACATTAACATTTTGTGTAATAAAACCATGGCACGAGTTAGTTTTTTTTTCCCCTTCACACTGAGAATAAAGTTGATTTTGCTACATTTTGCTGTATGATAACACCCCCATACCCTAATGAAAAAGAAGAGAACTATATACATTTTCTCTAGGTTATTTATTCTTTCTATTTATTATTTTTAGCCCTATATATGTAAGAACCCTTATGGTCGAGCACAGAGATAAAATAAGCACTGACCTACTTTCTAATTATGGCTGCAAATTGTAGTACTTCATGTAAAACTATTTCATAAGAAGCCTAAGGACACTCCCTAAAAAATAAAATAAAAAATAAGAAGTCACAAACTGAAAGTTTGTTTTTACAGAAAGGTGAACTATATTATACTGAAGAAGATTTTCACATTTCTTTACTTTCTGTATGTGTACAACATAAACTCTAGAATCACTGCAACAAATCATACATAAACCCCTAAGTATTTAAACACAGATTAGAATCTTGCAGGCCTTGAAAACACTTGCTAAAAACTGTATAGTTTACTACTTAATTCAGAATTTACTTCTTACATTTAAGTCCTGGAGTACCTAAGAATAATGAAGTTCTACTTCTGGAAGAGAAAAAAAAAATCTGAGTGATGACAATAATCACCATTAACTTGATAAGCTACATTATGCTGTCCTAGAAGTAGCCAGACGTGCAGAATTTAGTAGCAGAATTCAGATCCGCAGAATTTGGTCACTTTCAAACTTAAAAAAAATTCAATACACACATTTTAGAGTTTTGTATTTAGTCTAATACCCTGTCTCTCCCACTGTACACTTATGGAAAATACCCGGGTTGCTTAATACTCCGATACTATTCTGTGTACTGCCAATACATCCAAAAAACAAAGGTCTATTGAGACATATGCCACCTGTCTACAAGAGGAAGTACTGATGATTGTTTCCTTGTAAGCTGATCCTTGTAGTGATATTCCAGTTTCAGGGTTCAAAAGGGAATCCAAACAGGTTGCTGTCTTTGCCAGTTAGAAAAGTCTGTTTTCTGTACTACAATTCCACCTTTCTAACAATTTCCAAAACCTTTCACTGCAGGTATGACCTGAAGGAACGTACATTTACAGCATTACAACAGCAGACAGTAAGATTTATCTCACTGATAAGGACAGTCTGACCTTGGACAAAGAGAAGAAGTATGTGCATGCCAGAGAAGCTCTGCAAACAACCTTCTTCTTTGAGGGTGTACACCTACAAACATCTCCTGAGCCCCAACCCTCAGTTTAAGAGAACGATGTTTCTCATAATGCTGCTTGTTGATATTCCTGTCTGCCACTATGAAAAAGAAGCTAGCAGCAAACTGGTAACTATGTGGAAGATATCAAAACACAAAGTCTGTCAAGAAAACTGGTAACCTCAGTAAGAGCATGCAGAAAACCAGTTGGTGAATATGAGAAGGTTGAGCACGGCAGAAGCTAACAAGTTTGAAAACAATTTTGTGTGATGATCTTGGTAAATTCAATCAGACATGCACCCAAACCAAACACTAGAAGAGATAACACCACAAGCACTAATGAATGTTTAGAAAACAAAACACACACACACACAAAAAGAACCTAGATAAAAGAACTGCATGAAAGAAAAGAATGTAAGGGAAAAAAAAAAAAAAAAAAAAGGCAACAATCAGTTTAGGGCAGAGGGAAAGATAAAAGATAGGGGTAAATCAAGGAATTACTACTATGGTCAAGATAATCTTATGTCTTTCTGGACTCTGCTTCCTACCCAGTGCCATTGAATCAGCTAACAGTGGCTGGACAGGAAAAACAAGCACAGAGAAAACAAACATGAACCCACTGAGCCTCAAAACCAGAACAATCAATTCAAAGCACGAGGACCCATAGCAGATAACTTATTATCACTAACCTTGAATGTCAGAAAGGCTATAATCAGAGACCCAGCAAAAACAACGGGTGAAGCACGACTATCAAGTACGACCTGTTTATCTCAGACGACAGCAGAAGAAATGGATACTTCAGTGACAAGGCACTTCACACCCTCAGTGGGAGCACCGGGAACCCGAGCAGGTATCCTCTACCGCCCAGCCCTGCTCTCACACGCGCGCCTCGAAAAAGGATCGCCAGGAGGCCCTCGGGACAAGCCGACCTGCCTGCGGAGCCGGACTGAAACCAAAGGCCTCCAGCCTGCTACACGTGAGGTGCTCGAGACCTAGCAGTACTTCAGCTCTCACAGCAGGCGACACCGAACTGCCGGCAGGTGTACGGAAGGACTCGGAGCTGCCGGCAGGGCACGTACCCTTCCGGGTTTGCGTGCCGCAAATCGGGGATTGGAAAACAAAGCACAGGTTCCGCACCGAGACGAAATCGTAAAGTTTATTTGCATCACCCCGCCGCCGGCCTCCTGTGCCAGCCCGCCGCAGGGCTCACAGGGAGCACAAGGTCATCCTCCCGAACACGCCGCCTTGTCCGCCTTCCCGCAAGGCGCGCACCTCGGCGGCTACCACGAAACCCGCTCTGTGGTTTTCTCTCCGCGAGAGCGCCCGCTGTGAGGTAACCCCGCAGCCACCCGGCAGCACGCCCGGCCCGGCGGGGTACCGGTACTACCGCCACCGCCGCCTGCCAGCCCGCCCGCCTCGCCCTGCCCGGGCAGCCCTCCGGCGAGCCGCGCTCCCGCCGCGGAGGAGGAGGGCGGAGCCGGGCGGGCCCAGCACCTCCCCGCCTCGGGGAGGGGAGAGGAGAGGAGAGAGGGGCAGCCGCGCCGCCTGCTTACCCTCCGCCTCGCTGGAGCCGGCCCGCTTCCCTGCGGAGGAGCAGCCCGCAGCAGCCCTGCGCCCAGCAGTTCCCCATCGCATCCTGGGCGGCGGCGGCTGCTCCTCCTTCTCCTTCTTCTCCTCCTCCTCCTCCTCCTCCCGCCGTCGCCGCCGCCTCGCGCAGCGCCACGCGGCCGCCCCGAGGCGGTCAGCGGTGGGGAGCCGCTGCCCTAAGGAACAAAGGGCCCGGCTAGGCCCGCCGCGGTCGCCGGGCGAGGAGGAGGAGGAGAAGAAGGGCGGAAGCTCGGCGCCCACGGCCTCATAGCCGCGCCGCTCCCGTAGCGCAGAGGCGGACGCCGCATGCCTCGCGCTGGCACCGCCCCGGGCGGCAGCGGCCCGCCCCTCGCGAGCACGCGTGTGGGACTGGAATGCAGCTCGGGGCTTCCGTTGGCTGTGGACGTCGTATTGCAAAAGAGAAAATGGTTCCTCTCAAATTACCAGGCCTGAACCCAGTAAATGCCGTTCAGGCTGTCAAACGTGTCTGGAGCATGGGGACTATACGATTTAGCAAGATATCTCACTTATCCTTTACCGCCTCCAGTCTCTTTGGCTTCAAGTATCACATCGTCGGCCTCTCTCATGTAACTAGTGACAGGACAAGAAAGAATGGCCTCAAGTTACACCAGGGAAGGTTCAGGTTGAATAATAGGGAAAACTTACCTAAAAGAGCGCTTGGGCACTGGCACAGGCTGCCCAGGGAGGTGGTGGGGTTACTGACACTGGAGGTGTTCAAGAAATGTGGAGATGTGACAATAAGGGACGTAGCTAAGAAATACTGGCAGTAGGTGGATATTTGGACCTAGATGATCTGAGAGGTCTTTTCCAACCTTGATGATTCTGTGATCACACCAAACCCCGTCATTTTAAGTTACCGCTGCAGTTACATATGCAAAGTTTAAGATCACTCAAAACCCAGAAATAAACAACAAAGGCAACCTACAACCAAGAGGAACTGTTGCCATCTTTAAGTTAGTTCCTGCAGGAGGCTGGAATCACCACTTAACCAATCCTGTTTGCACTGAATACTGTCCATAAGCAACAAGGGTTTTCCACTTCGTAGAATCATAGAATCATAGAATCACAGAATGGCGAGGGTTGAAAGGGACCTCAAGGATCATGAATCTCCAACCCCCTTGCCACACGTAGGGCCACCACCCTCCCCATTTAATGCTAGACCAGGCTGCCCAGGGCCCCATCCAATCTGGCCTTGAACACTTCCAGGGACGGAGCATCCACAATCTCTCTGGGCAGCCTGTTCCAGTACCTCACCTCTCTCTCTGTAAAGAATTTCCCCCTGACGTCCAACCTAAATCTCCACTCCCTCAACTTAAAACCATTTCCTCTTGTCCTGCAGTTATCTACCCTTTCAAAAAGTTGATTCCCCTCCCCTTTGTAGGCTCCCTTTAGGTACTGGAAGGCTGCAATGAGGTCGCCCTGCAGCCTTCTTTTCTCCAGGCTGAAAAAGCCCAGCTCCCTCAGTCTGTCTTCATAGGGGAGATGCTCCAGTCCCCTGATCATCTTTGTGGCCCTCCTCTGGACCCTCTCCAACAGCTCCCTGTCTTTCTTGTACTGGGACTCCAGACTTGGATGTAGTATTCCAGGTGGGGCCTCACAAGAGCAGAGTAGAGGGGAACAATCACCTCCCTGTCCCTGCTGGCCACCCCCCTTTTGATGGAGCCCAGGATACCATTTGCCTTCTGAGCCACAAGGGCACACTGCTGGCTCATATTAAGTTTTTCATCTATCAAGACCCCCAGGTCCTTCTCCACAGGGCTGCTCTCAAGGACCGCTCCTTCCAGTCTGTATGGGTGCCTGGGATTCCTCCGGCCCAAGTGCAAAACTCTGCACTTTGCTGTGTTGAACCTCATCAGGTTCACTCGGGCCCACCTTTCTAGCCTCTCAAGGTCCTTCTGAATGGCATCCCTTCCTTCAACCGTGTCAACTGCACCACTCAGCTTGGTGTTGTCAGCAAATCATCTTGTCCAGAAGGCCAGTACAACTGCATTCATCTGTGCTTAGGTCAAGAAGGGCTCTTGGTAGTTCACCTAGGTAAGATACGTATCAACATAATGGGGACAGGTACTATCTGTGCCCTGCATCATTCTCATTAGTCTTCCATAAAAATATTAAACCCAAAGTGGTGCCAGACTGGTACCAGAGAATTGCATTCTTGAAAAACCTTTTGTTGTTCCTCAAGACAACAAAGACTACAGACTCTATTCTCCCTAAGCCTCTAGGTAGATCGTTCAAACACCAATGCATCATCTCTCTTGTAAGCTGATGCACTTTTCTTACCAATGATGAACAAAAAGAATTTCTGCCTCCAACATGGCCCTGAGATTGCACCTACCTCCTCTGTAACAGGTAATGAGATACAAGCTAACCTGGCCCTTATGACTACTGAATCACAGAATCATTAAGGTTGGAAAAGACCACTAGATCATCTAGTCCAACAACCAAATGCGTGCATCTCTTCGTGAGGGAGGGCATATGTTGTAAAAAAGTACCATATAGATACTACACAAAGGAGGTGCCTCATTGTAGATTAAACAGTTTTTGTACAGAAGATCTCCAGGTGAACTTAGAGCTAGGGATGAAGGTGAATACATCCAGTAGGGAAATAAAACTGTAGTACTGTTTGTTATGGTTTGAAAAAAATCGTTGAAGAACCATCTGCACTGACAAACTCAGTTTTTGAGGTCTATTTTGAGCCTACGGTTCTTGTTTGTGCCTTTTATTTAATGAATCCAAAAGTGGTGGCTTAGAATTGAAAGAGTTAATCAGTTGCCAAGTTAGCTATCTTTTAGTAGTGCTGAACAGATGCTTGCACCCAGAGAACGCAATTGCTACAATAATGATAAGCAGTAGAAGGTGGGAGGTATATAATAAATTAATGTCAACTTTTTGTCAGTTTTTTTCCTGGAAATGTGAGGTCAGCCTCGAAAGGTTCATTACAGTGATTGCATATGGGAAGTGAGAGTGAGTGTGAAGGAGAAATAAAAACAACTAGAAATTAATTGCAGAAGGTGGCATGTATCAACATGACTCAAGAGAAATATGATGCAGATTTCAGAAGGAATTATTGGAATATATGATGCTTCACGATGCTGTTTTCTACAGAATTAGCATTTTGGCAAGGTCTGTGCAGCTCCTCTCCCAAAGAGAAATGTTGCAGTAGTCAAACCTGGCAGGCATTCATAAATCTCTTTGTAGCAATTGGTGACCTTTCCTAATAGAGCCCCCTGGACTGTGAAATGTAGGCCAGCAAACTGGGGAGAGAAATGTCTAGGAACTGGCTGGAATAAACTGAAAAGTCAAAGTGGCAAACTATGGCTAGGCATGATGTCAGTGAGCTAAGAACATTTCCTAGCAATCTGGTGGGTTAGGAGTTAACACAGCTTTGCAGGCTTTGGAACAGACATAGCAGCTGTCTGTCTGTATACTTTTCTTCCTGTTGCTTTCATCTCTTCATTCCCCCACCCCTCAAACAATTTTTAAATACAGCACCTATGTTTCTGGAATATCCACACTCCATTTCTTTGTTCCTGTAGTTACAGTTTCTGAACTTTATTGTTTTCTCCTGCATGAATCCTTCCATGAAACTGATGCCTAGAGCAAAATAAGTCAATGCTAGCAGTATGAAGAGCAAAAAGAAAAGGAGTGTGAAGTGGAAAGACCAAGAGTGCTCTAGATTAAGTCTAATTTGATAAACACACATTCAAACTTTGCTGTTACTGAAAAACTTTGCTCTTACTGAAGTAAACAGGTTACTTTCATGCCTAATGTTAAGTTGCATGTGTGTAAGAAAGTGCCATGCTTTTAAAATGCAGTGCATGGCAAAAACGCAGATATCAACATCCATTTTAAAGCAAATTATTCCACCTTTATCACTGCCATATTCTTAGCAACTTAGGCTGCCTTGCAGTAGTGCACAATTGCTCAGATATAGAATATTCATTAAATGATTTCATAGTGATTTTTTATCTTGGCACTCTGCCCACTGCACATTTTCATGCCAAGATAAGATTTCTTAGTCATTTATTCTTTCTATGTCTTAATGGCTTTAAGAAAAACCACAGTTTTAAGGATTCTCAAGGGAGAATGCTTTATAAAGGCTTTTTATGTGTTACAGTGGATTGCCAGCATATCTCGGGCACTCTCTTAGATTGTTCAGAAGGAGTCAGGCAGCTCTTATGCTATCAACTCACAACTTGTTTTGTGGCTATTCCTGTCTTCCTTGATGCCTTGGCGACTGTTCTAGAAGGCAGATGAAAAACAGAGTTAGGGACCATGCAGGAGGAAGAAGGAGAAGGTCACATCCAGTCAGCACCTGGCTACCAAACTGAAGTGGGTCTGTTAATTTTTAGGGAACAATCTTAGCAGGATTTTACCCTATTAAAAAAAAAAAACAAAAACAACACTCATTTCAAATCAATTACCTCTTATACTACTGAACCCCTGAAATCAGGCTACATTTATGGTTGCACAGCATAAGCCTTATCACAAATAGTTCTTTACCTCTGCATTTTATTTTATTTTTTTTTAATTTTTGTAAAGGTTATAAAGTTTCTATCCATTGGTTTTAAGATCTTTGGAGTTTCCACAGGACATTCAAATACAGCTAGTCAGAATTTTGGGAACCAATCAGCAATATCATAGAGGCACAGCCAGTCAAACCATCCTAGCTGTTATATATCTAGGTTAAATTGTCATCTCCAGCTGTTCATTAATCTGAAACCTTTCAAAGAATCAGCACAAAACCTGGTCACACGTACAGTTTAGCAAGAAAGGGCAGTAACCGAGTGGGTAAGGGAGAGGTGGAAACAAACAACTGTTCCCACTTATCAGCAATCTGCTTCTGTCAAACCTATTTGTTTTACTGTGCCCTAAATGTGAACTCTAATTTTTCTAAGAGCACTGTTGTTCACGATGGTTTTATTTGTGGGAAGGTGTATTGCAACTCTTTTGGTTACCAGATGAATTTGAAAGACTTGGACATAGTATCCTTAATTAAATAGGAACATTTCTTTGCCTCTCACTTGGATGTGCCTAGAAACTGGAATTAAAGGCTTATAAGAAAATAAATTTCAAGGGTGGAGGGCAGACTCAGGGAAAAGGAATTTCCAAATATTACACTATTCTGACAATAACAAACACAATGGTTTATTGTATTTGGGAATTTGAAAACAGAGAAGCATAAATTTGCAAAGCACGCAACTATCAGTTCACTGTAAGTGGATACCAGGGAGTCCAGCAATTTACATTTGTCATAGCATGTAAGGTCAGTTCTCTGGGGAAAGTGACTGGTTGGCACTGGAATGGCATGCAAGTAATGGATGGTCTGGGTATAAATGAATAATAGAAGAATGCTAAACACCACCTTTGACCAGTACAAGATTTCAGGCTTCACATATTAGACCCTGGAATAGTTATCATTCTGCTAAGTTCCCTGAGGTAAAAATAGGAAGTGTAGTGTCACTTAAAATTCATCACCTCCCTAATTAAGAGTAAGACAACATCCTCTGAGCATAACTGATGTCTTTCTGAACCTGCCATTAGAGCTGGAATGTGTAAAAATGAGGGGTGCCATTTCCTTTCAAATGTGAGGGAATGATCCCAAGGTAGTTTTTCTGCTAATGCTATTGATGACAACTCACTTGCAGGTCACGCCACACACTGGCAACTGCTCCACTTCCACCTCAGTGCTTACAGTTGGAGTCTTACAGCAGTCAAGCTTTCAAAATTTCTTCCTTGCTAAGAATGTCACATCTTTAAGGAGCAAGCAAGCAGTGCGTAGGTCTCTATTATTTCAGGGTCACTGTCTTGTAAAATAAGTTCTTTGAAGATAGAGAGGAGAGACCAAAGCAGCCTATATTGGACAGGGACACCCAACAGTTTATGCAGTGGGAGTTTTGTAGTTTCCTACACTACATTTTAAAGCATCCTTAGGGGCCAACAGAGCAAAACAAGAACTACATCTGAGGTCAGGCCTACTTTTCAATTGCATCCAGACAGTGCAATAGGATCTGGTCCAGCAGAGGCGCTCCTGCACACTAAGATAATGAAAGAGAGAACTACAATGAAAGAGTTTATCTGCTTTCTGCTATGTTTGTTTTAAAAAACACCATTCTGGTGGTAATAAAACATATATGTGTTTGTTTATAATATATGTTTTACTGATACCTTCATATATACTTATTATTTCAAATTGCACACATTTAGCTTCTCCCATAATGAGGTAGCATGGAACAGGCATGATACACTTCCTGAAAGATGTGACTGATTTTTTTTTTTCTATGTTCTTCTCTGTCTTGCAGTAGGTACTTGAGTGTTTCTGGGGGCTTGGTGGTAGCCCAGCAGCTGCAGGCATGGCTTCCTTCTTACTGTGGAACGGACTGCTTAAAGCAGATCCTGTGAGTAGAGGCAACACTAGGCTTCTGCTGATGTCTTTGCAATATGCATCTTTATTACCCTTCTACAGAAAATAAGCAATGCAGAGGATCCAGAAAGAAAAAAAGGATTGTTCTTCAAATATTCAAATATATGTGGGCTGCAGACTTACATCATTTATATCCCAGCAACAAAAGAGCTGAGAATTTTCTGTCTTCCTGAGACTGCTATGAATCAGTGCAGCCAATGGCAGTGACTAGCTATCCAAGAGCATCCTGGGGCTCTGTTTTAGTTATGTTTATTTTGACAGAAGAATTTTGAAGGAAATTAATTTGTTAATTTTAAAACCATAGACAGAATATAGAGTGCACAAGCACAAATATTTATTTTCTGTGCTTCTGATAATGTTTCCAGGATAGCTCATGCAGACAGAAGAGAGAAAAAATCAGGTTGCAGTATTCTGCTGCCAGCCCAAAATGGCTAGGCAGGTTATACTGTTAACAAGAGCCATCATTAGGTGAAGAGGTTAGCTGGACAACTTACTGAAATGCAGTAATTCAAGGACTCCCCTGCACTTCTAGGAAACCTTTTTGAGGTTTTGGAGATGTGTGAGGGAATTCTTCTGTGTATCTGTGTATTCTGTGTGTCAGACTGAAATGGTTGTGGGGTCCTTTGCTTTTTCTCTTTCTCCTTCACCTGCAGGTTGGATGAGAATTATAAAGATTGGTGGTTAAGCACTAATGGTAGCAGGTCACTGACATAAGTGCTCTATCGTCAAAATGCTGCAGCTTTAAACAATAGATTGCCTCCCTCCCAGAAGCACTGATTTATCATGGGACAGATCACCTAGCAACAAAGTCCCCATGGGAAAGGGTCTATGTCTAGTGCATTTCAGAAAGAATTCATCAGGAACAGCAACGGAAACAGAGACCGTTTTTATCCTCAGCTCTTCTTATGAAAATGAGGCTAGACAGATATCTTGTTATTTAGGATTTTCATGAGGAACTTTTCATGAGCTAAAGATTTTCCAGTGGAGCAAGAAATACTTTTTATAACACTATTTCCAGTTAGTAAATAGGAAACACTGAGAAAATAAGTATTCTGTTAGAAAGGTGCCATTTTTCAGAGTGAAAAAGTGTTATTGGTACATATGTACCAACCTACATAGGCAAAGCAAGATTATGTGTCTCATTTAAAACCAACAATAAAAATGCAAATCAGAGAAATGTGTTTGATTCTGTCATATCTGATTCATTTTTAAGACAAAAAGAAATCCTTCCAGCCATACTCAGTAGGTTGTCTCGCATGTGTCATTCATTTAGAGGGAGTGGTGATGGCAGATACGATCAGATTCACTAAGATGGTGTCAGTCATATAGTGTTTATATGACCGGATGGTTGATTTAGGTGAGGATCTCATGCTTCTGGAAAGCTATCTACATCATTTTCATCATAGCACCTGGGCTTCCCTGGAAAGATAACGCAGAACAGCTCACAGTGCTGCAGCCACAGTTATGATGTCTTTTTAACAAAACACTAACCTATGGCTAATGAACCCCTTTTGCATTTCATTAGGCAGATAAGATTACCAGGTTCTTCAGTCAAATGTGGCAGACTTCTTTCTGCTTTCTATCATATCACACCCCCTGGCATAATTTCTTCATTTTTTTTCAGTCAAACCTCACTAGCTGATCTTTGAGTGTTTATAGGTTTGCCTAATAGCCGATCTTGAAATTCAAACCCATTTTTGGAGCAAGAGCTGTATCTTCAAATGAGGCTCCCATGCATAAGATAATGTTTTTTCCATTAGCACACCTAAACACCTAAAAACAATTTCTGGGTGCTCCCACTGCTGAAAGATCTGAAACAGCCAATGCGCAGGACTGTGTCTGCTGTTGGTTACTCACATTGTCCTTTCTGCAAGGCTCCTGACATCCTACAGCTGGCCAGGCAGGCAGAGTTCAGGCTGTGCACGCCCAGCAGGCTCAGCAGCTGAGCAGGTGCTTGCTAATGGGGCTGGTAGGGGAATATTCAGACCAGCAGGAACATTTATTCTTTTTATCATAGATAAGAGCAGAAATTTTTAACTAGCCTGAGCTCAGACAGATTTCACTGATTCTGAATTGAGCTTCTGAAGTGTGGATCTCCAGCAAAAGTACAAGACTCCATGATTTCCTAATTCTCTACTTTTTTCTCACTAGATGATGAAGTGTATCGAATAATGCCACCTGCGGCAGCCACTTTGCAGATTACACATTTACTGACTAGGAGACGTGTTTTGAGATTGCAAAGTCCAATTGCAGAAGCCTATCATAAGCCCTGAGGTGATAACAGCTGTGATTTTCCCAGTGACATGGATTAGATGTGAATTGGTAACTGGAGCTGAAAACCATTCCCTCATACCATGGCTTCTGTGAAAAGCTGTTTCTGCCCAGGCATCTGTGGGCTGCTCAGCTGCACGTGGAAGGGGGGGATGGTGCTGAAATTGTTGAGCAATTTCTGTTAGCTGAAAAGGGAAGTGCTGCTTGCATCACTGACCATGAGATTATCAGCTTTTATGGTCACAAGTAATTGAATGGCCAACCTAGGATGCTGGGGGCACATTGCTACAATATACAGTTTATTGAGCAAAACAGAAGCAAGCAAGCAGAATTTAGCAATAGCTTGACTTAAGATCCTAATTGTTTAACTCTTTTATTTCTTCCACTCTAATGATGCTTACACAGGTCATAACGGCTTGGTCATTCAGTAGGAAACAATATCACTCATTCTTTTCCTTCCTCCAAGCCAGAAAAATTAGATGTTTGGAAACAGAGAACGGCATTAAGCAAATTATAAACTGTGTGATCATGAAAATATTTCTTTTAGAAAAATGAACCAAAGTCAGAGCAGAGATGAAGTTAGATCGGCTCCTTGCATCACACGCGGTACTACAAAGTGCTGACAACCAGGACCGGGGAAACGAGCAAAACCACAATCTTTGAGGACCACTTCACGTACCCACCATGCACTGATCTCTCTGGCAGAGCACATGATAAGCTTAGTTCAACTTTTCATTGTATCTGTACCAAGAAACTGGACAAAACCTTTCTCCCATCTTGCAGGCAGTCATTCCATATAATCTTTTTTAGAAACAATCTGGCTTTATCCTAAAGCTATATACAGTGTTTGTTGTCCCTAATGGTACTGCGTTAGGATCTTGCTCAAATAAGTGAAGCCCTTTACTAATAGCCAGACTAACGCTGCTGTCAGACAGTTTTTACCTAGTAACTCTTGTGCCCATCTGACCTTGAGAAACAAGCCAGCTTCCATAGCATTTTCATTTCTGTGAACTCTCTTCCATACCAGATTGAGTCTGTTATTTTTAATTTTAAAATAGGACTAAAAAAATTAAGCACGATAAGTTGTTACATAGCAAGAATATTTGGCAAAAGTATCCTGGGATTGTATTTTCTGATGCTTGTATCTTATTCCTGGCTCCTACGTATCCTGTGTTCAGCTCAAACTCAGGCTGTCTTTTGTCATTCTCAACAGACGAGCTCTTAGTATGTTTTCTTAACTATATGCTCTTGCACATCACACTATGAAACTAATTCCCCCTCCCTTTTTCATAACCCAGGCTTTAACTCCAATGTGCTCTTGGCATAACCTTCTAATAGTCCTTCCTATTGCTCCTGAAAGTTTATCACATGCCTAGTGTTTATGCTACCATCACTACTGCAAATATAAACAAGATAGGGGTACAAAACCTCCCATGAGAAATTTTCCTATAAGAATTCCTTTGGCCCTATAGATTTTCTTTGTTTCCCTTGTCTCAGTTTGAGTTACTACCTTCATCTTCCCAAATTGTATTAACACTGATTTACAGGTAGGCTAGATCATTTACTCAGCTATGAAATCAGTTATCAAAAATACATGGCTCTAAGAAATAAATTTCCACCATATCTTATCTAGTTTAGTTACTTTCCTGTTATGACAATAATGCATAGAGCACATGCATGGGAAATCTCAGATAAGCAATTTTTAGAGAAGCACAGCAACTTCCTGCTAGCACCAAGAAGTGCAGGCTTCAGGCAATCATTTCAACAATTTCACAGTTCGAAAGGCAAAATAGGAAACTCAAGCAATAGATACAAATGTTCTAAGCTTCCCAAACGCCAAACTCAGGAAAATGTTTGAAGTTTTGTTTTTTTTTTTTCTCTTCTGAAAGTAGAGGACACATAGGAAAGTATCAAAGCTTTATTATGATAGCATCAGGCTTGAATAAGCTGAGCTTGCTGAAGATAAGCTCAAAAGCAAGCCATGTGGCACATACATAATTTAAATGCCTTTTCTAGCACTCAGCATCCAGCACAAGCTCATGCTACTGCAGAGCATGTTTCCTGCTCTGCACTCACCACAAACAAGCAGGGAGCCCCTCGGAGGTACAGAGATGGTTTTTCTGAGGCCAAGCTGGAGCATCTTTAATATATCAAGAATTGTATTCTAAAAAGCTCTGAAGTTCTTCTTTTGAGGAAGAAAGTAGTGACTGTGTGATACTGAGGGGCACTATAAATTACTTCTCCGTGTCATGGGATAAATTAGCAGATTTGCTCACACACACAAGTTGTACATTGCTGAGAAAAGCTGGAGATTCTGAGGGTCTGTACACAACACCATTTACAGACACAAACCAAATAAAAGCTGAACACAGTTATGCAGTGGATGGCTTTCAGGCACCAGAACTCAGTATTGTTCCCATCCTCAGCCAGCTACAGCTGACTTTGTTCTCAGCTGGCAAGGAGCACGCTTATATGAGCTGCACCTATTGGCTTTCTGGTGTCATCGTCTGAACATCCCATTCTGTGATCCTTCACAACATTCAATAATTAATTGACATCTTCACAGAATCACAGAATCACAGAATGGCCAGGGTTGGAAGGGACCTCAAGGATCATGAATCTCCAACCCCCCTGCCACATGCAGGGCCACCAATCATCCCACCTAATGCTAGACCTTCACTTGAGTTTTGTTTTGGATTTCCAGTAACACTTGCTCGGGACAGCTCTATATGACCAATAGAGAAAGAAGTACTTGGCACCATGCTGAGGCTGAGCTGGGGACAGCAAGGAAAGGCCATGCATGGGTCAGGGAAGGGGGAGTCTGCTTCCCAGATAGGTAAGATGAAGGACTATGTTTCAGGAAATAAGAGCCCACATAAACTAAGACAGCGCATGCAGTGTCTCTTAAAAATCCTTCGTGAGAAGATTTCAAAACTGGCTATTACAGTACCAATCTCCTAAATGATACAATAATTTCTATTCATTCATCTGTGCATTACTACTCGCAGAATAGGAAGACAGTATTTTCAAGATATATATCTTTTTTTTTTTTTTTTTTTTTTTTTTTTTTTTTTCTTCTGACTGCTCTTGTCCAGACAGGATGGTAACAGATATTCTACATCTGTGAAATGCAATGCTAGAATGGTTTTGCAAATTCTTGCCGTTAATAAAACCATTGAAGCAGAAAGGCACGAACAAAGATAATAATCATAATGTATGGACTATTAACTATTCTGTTTTTGCATTGGAGTGCTTCAGTGCTTTTTACAGTAATAACGGCATAGACTCTGTGCCTGCCTCCAACTTTCGTACAGCAAGCTCCATTTCTTCTCCTCTAGAGAAAATGATTTAAGCATGAAAGTTACTTGGTTCCGAAACACACAAAAGACACCCACACACATTCAGCTGGCATCATGTGCTAGCTGCTGAAACTGAGCCCCAGCACAGCTCCTCAAGCACATGTGAGGCATATGGAAACCCCAGGATGTCGGGGAGGTAGAACAGGGAGTGTTATTTAAGGACTCCTTGTGTTTTCCTTTTACACAATCATAGTAAAATGCTACATATTTGAGAGAGAAACTATATTCTTTATGAAAAAAAACTGGCAGGAGAATGGAGAAGCTTACGCGTAGTTTGTTTTTTAAGTTTAGTCTGTTGTATTTTAGTCCATGCACCTATGCACTTGGCAGAGGATTCCTTAGCAAGAAACTCACTTATAAATACTGTGAATCAAAATTAGTCAAAAGAATCAACATATATAGTGATACAGAAGCAGAGATGGCTCTGAGTTAAATGGTTTCTGAGTTTCCCCAGGACGTATCAGAAGGGCTTTGAAAGGAGAAAGTGTTTCCACTGTAGTGGTAGTGACTGCCTTCTATCTGGGAACAGCCACAAGTTTTTTCCTCTACTGCCTGTATTACACTGGGATTTGAAGGGGGAAAGTTAAAGGTGTCTTCAGAAAAGATGGAAGATCTGTGCTACCAATCTTAAAGAAACAAGTGAAAAACAGAGCATTAATGATGGAGCAGTTACTCAGGAAGACCTGAGTTCCCTTTGCAGTGACTTTATTTTATTTGCTGGAGTTTCTTGCAAAACACGACTAGGGCTCAGTCTCCTGGGAAACTACACCATGACCATCACTGCAAAAATACATGCTATTAGTCTAAAGACTTCACTGCACTGTAAGAACTACCCACTTTTAAGCACAGAAATCTCCCCAGGTGATAAAGCCCAGATAACAAGGCAGGCAGGGCTCAGCAACAACGGAACCCACACTGGGTGCAGTATCCAAATTGTCTTAATGGTGCTGTCTCCACTGAGGTATCTGCATAGCATGGAACGGACTCTTCCCGAAACGTTGTACAAAAGAAAGCTAGGTCCAAAGATTGCTCTGTAATGCATTAGAACATACAGAAAAACAGAGACATTGAAGGAAAGCTAAAAAATCAGGTTGTTAGCAGTAATTTGTATTTATCTGTCAAAGACCTTGGGATAAGAACTTGTTAATTGAGAATAGTTAGTTCCATTGCTTACAGAGCTCAGCCAAATACTTCATCTCTTGTCACAGATGGAAGGAGGAAACTATGAATCAAAATGAAAAAATTAATAGTCAAACACTTGTGTGCATTTGCTACTCTTATCTGACTAAGCATCTGCAATGGACAATAGCCTCAAGACTGCTTAATCTTTTTCCTCTGCAACAAGATTCACAGAGAGACTTACTGAAGTAAGCTTCAAGGCACAGAAAGATTTGGTCTCAGAAAAACTGCATCATCATGTTTTTCCTAATCTTATTAGGTCGAGGACATGAACACCAAATACCGGAATATATTTTACTCCAACAAGAAGCACAGAACAGTTACCTGGTACTCAGCTGTCTGAAGATGGGCAGAGCTGTACTGAAATGCCGGAGGAAATAAGGTGCCTGGCTGATGTCAGCTCTTCCTGGCAGGTGCACCCTGACAGGGTGCATGTATACAGAAAGTGACAGCAAAGAAAGTTCTGCAGACCTGCTCTGAGGCTTTGTGACACTGACCAGGTAGCATTAAAGACATCTCAGTCTCTTCCCATGACCTCCATTCTGCTCGTACTGCCTGGCTTCACCCCTCTGGTAACAGCTAGTGTGGGAGGAATGGCTTTCAAAAGAGTTTTGAGAAAGAATATGAATGAATGAACGATTCAAAAGGATAACCAAGTACAATTTTTGAAATAAGTCATTTACAAGCCAAAGCACTCAAGAACTCAAATTTCTTTTAAGTCAAGGAGAGACTTCTCAGCATCTATCACTTCATAAAACAGGATTTTGGCTGCCAAAGACTTTTCTTTACCAAATAATTCATTTCCTTGTCACAGACTCACTATACTTGGGATGTAGTCCTGATATCACATTAGAAAGTAGGTAATTGGTGAATTAAGACAGAAAAATGGTTCATTTCCACCATCTATTCTGGGCAGCATGCAAACCCATGTCTCTTGTACCTTCATCGTCCACAGGTATTTCTTTCACAAGGAAGCCCCCAATAGTTTGCCAGTGACTAATTTAGCATCTTCCTCACATACATTAAACCCTCATCCAAATGAGGACAAGAAGATGAGCCCTTTTCCTCTGCAAGGTTTTAAAATGCAATATACAACAAATATAAAATATGCCAAGACAGACACAGACAGATACCAAAAGAAGGAAAAGCCGCCTCAAGCAATGTTCATTCCAGATGCAAGGTGATGTGCCAGGACAAGCTAAGAAACTATTTGGCTTAATTAATTTACTTTTAATGAACACAAAATCTTATGCCCTAACAGTTCTGTTTCAAGTATCAGCTGATGGTAATCACCATTTGAAAAGACAGGTAAACACAGGTTAAAAATGAAAAAACAACAAAAAAACCCAACTACCTGGCACATGCGTATTTTTAAAAATCTTGTCTCCAACTTCTTCCCCTCTGGCATTAAGCAGATGCCCAGTAAAAGATGATGTCCAACTGAAAATAAAATGACTGTCTGGGTGACTTTTAAGGAGACTGAGTGATTGGAAAAAGCCGAAACCCTTAGCATACAGCTGTTCTTGTGAATGGCCCTACTGCAGAGTGAAGTAAGAAAAGTTAGAAGAGGATGAAGGTGTCAGTTCTGGAAGGGTGGAAAGGCCAAAAAATAGCTCCTAAAGACTAGACTAAGGCCCAGGATGAAAAGAATCAAACAGAACACTGAATTCCCCTCTCTGCCACTTCTACAGAAGCAGACAGCAAGTTCAGTAGCTAGAGCCAAAGACAGGCATTCTTGAAGTTGCAGACATCCAGTAAAAGGGCTGAGAAGGAAACTTTGCTGGAAATCAAAACCTGAAGGCCTGAATTTATTCAAGTATTGAGTTTTGCTTAGTTTGTGCATAACCAATTCTTTCCTTTTAGAAAACCCACAGTACTTAATTTGCTGTGCATCTTGAGCAACACAAACAGATGCACCTGATGGATCTGGCAGAACAAACATTCTGCTGAGCTGCAGGAAAAATATCCCCAAATAACATTTGTTTATGTTTTGACCCGCAAGATGTTCTGTAAATACTTAGAAGACAAATGAAAAGTCCCAAACCTCCTTGTGGCACAGCAACCGTCACCGTTTTTCACACTGCTGACCACATCTGGTTCCTCCAGAGGCTGCTCTGGGTGCAAAACAAAGATAGGCAGTGAAGGGATAACTACTTACAGCACAATGTTGCCATTATTTGTTAACAGGTGTTTCCCCTCCTTCCCCAGTTCGGTGCAACTTTCTATACACTCAGTCACTAAGACGTGAAACAGTTTATTCAGCTCTGGAACTGCAGTTGTTTCTCCAACAACTGATTTCTGGGGGGAATTTGAAAGCTGTCACATTTCATTTGGGCCTACCATGAAATCTGAGAAGTGTGAGCCCTGAACAAAGCACCACAAAGAATTCAGTTCTCACTGATGACAATACTTTTTATTACAAAGGATAACAAAGTGCTTTCCACAGGATTCACTTTAATACAGAGTTGTTAAGAAACGCAATTTTTGCTTTTTAAAACAGACAGTTTCAATGCAATGATTTTTCAGTGCAAACAAGGTTCTCCAACGCTCTCCATTGTGTAGCACTTCTTCTCTGTACACAGTAGTTCAGACATTCAGGCATCAAGTGTGAAACAGTACCAATGAGTCCATCTTTTAAAAAACAGAGGTTATGTAAAAACTTTTGAGATGTCACAATGACCAACAGGAATTACATCAGGTTGTTTATTGCAGTCTGAGGGGACATCTTTCCTTCATACAGTCCTACACATCAAGGTGCTTTCAGTTCTAATAATCATATATACCAATATAAACAACACTATCCATCTTAACTATATAGACAAAAGCAAAATTGTCTTTTTTCTTCTTCTTCTTCTTCTTTTTTTTTTTTTTTTTCCTTTTCTTGAATTAAATTAACCTTTTCCTTTTTAACTAGAGATACACTGGGAATGTCTGGTGTTCCTGATGCTGTGGAACTAAATTTAGATGGAAAGAAGAACACAATACAAGGACTGTTTACCTATTTCCCTCTCTTCTTGGCACAAATTCACGGTTAGATTTATTTTAACTCTTTAAATACATACATGCAACCTTTTGGCTTGCCTGGACCGCACTGAGTGAAGAAGAGTTATCTTGGGTCACATATAAAATACATACCATAGTTAATATTTGTAACTAAACTTAAAAATATTTTTTTATGAAAACATAAAAAAGAGGGCAACAAAATCATAAAGTGAGGGGGATATTTGACCCTGTTTTTGTGAAACTAATGCATCAGGCTGGTTTGATGGCAGTGGCTGCAATTCTTGGTGAGCTCTCAGGGCATTTGTCATGGATTTTTGATGAAATGTTATTCTTCTTGTGCTTCATTCTTGAAAAGTTATTCACAAATGTACGAACTGCCAAACGTGATGACACAAAGTATGATTGTGAAGTGAGGGGTATTTTTCTTACCAGACTTACGTAAGTCTGGTAAAGAGAGACAGTCAGATTTTTGAGTTGTCTCTGATTGCAACGCTATACCTCAGATTCCTTTATCACAACGGAAAGCGCAGCCACATATTTTTCACTGTTCACAGGACTGTGTTTAGCCAGTGTACTGCAATGCATAAACCTATTTGCCATCACTTGAGTGGCACATCTCCATGCCCTCCGCCTGCCTGGTTTCAGCCCAGACAGTGCCAATCACACAGCAATGTTGGCTGTTGCTGGGCGATGGGTGTGTGCCCAGGCTGCTCAGCAGGGCAGAGCCACTGCCACGATGGTGGGGCAGAGGCAGCCACAGAATGGGCTGGGCTCAGCCATATGCTGGCCATGGGTTTGACATGCCTGCATTTAGGCACTGCCTCACTGTGTTCCATTTTCCATTCTCTGGATCTGATTATATCTCAGTCCTTTATTCCTTATGTCCTCTTTCCTTTCCTGCAAACAGCAATCATAAAAAACAAAAAACAAACAAAAAAAACCAAACCCAAAATCAAATGAACAACTATGCAAATTCTTATATACAATGGAATGTATTAAACCACAAGAGTGAAAGTGAGGGGGTATTTTCCAGACAGGACTGTTTTTCCCCTCTTTGCTTTCAGTCAATGCCATTAAGAGAAATATTCTTTTGGGTTTTAAAATATTTTAAATCTTCTGTGAAGGACAAGATGTAAATAGTCATCCTTAAGAGAAACAGTATCAAACATTCACCATACACAACCTTAGTTCAGAACCCACTTATCCATACATCACAAGTACAGAGGCATGAACTTCAAAAGAAAAACTTAAATGGCTTCATGAATGAAATAGTCATAGTTATACACATAATAAAAGGTTACATGCATATAAACAGCTTCCTTAGCTTGTCAGTCACACCCTCAATTCATTGTTCCCAGTTACCCACACGCAGACCAAAATCACCATGTCAAGAAAACACTGCATGCTGTGTCACAATACAGTCTTCACACAAGTAGTACTGCAATGAGGCTATCACACTGACACCTTTCTTCACAAGACAAAAGGAACTGGATGAGTTTCTCTGAACAATAATTTGATTGCGGGAAGAAAGGAAGGATCTTTTTTTTAAATGACAAGATGCTTCTGTAATACAGCCCTTATAGAAGAAAAGAATACACTCAAACCTACCAGTATAGCTATGTAAATACGTAACAGTATAAACAGGTGTTCTGCTTTCCAAGGGATCGAAACAAAAGACAAAGTTTACCATAGGCACTTGAGTAAAGAGCTTCCTGCCACCAGCATGTGCTTGCTATTTGCTTTTGGAGTTCCAGCTGTGAGCAACAAAGCCCTGTATGTAGGAACACCTCCTGTTGCCAAACACTTCCCTGCCACCAGTGTGATTATTTAACCAGCTGCCAGTCAACACAGGTTGCCATTCAGACACACCCTGTCTCACACGCATGCTGTCCTACTGGCTCACCAGAGCCTCCCAGATCCACTCACAGCCACAGCCATCTGAACAATTGGACAGGGGCTCCTCACAACAGAACTACTAGTTAGAAAAGTTGAGACTTTTCTGGCATAGTGGCAGGGGGTGGGCCACAGTATGCATGTGGCCCACAGGTTAGAGGTGCCTGAGCTGTTCGCTTCACTAAAGAGCCATCAGTTCTCTAATAGAAAAGTCTGTAAGGACTGGGATCAAGGGCTGTGGAAATACAGCCCAGCAAGCAACGTGATCCATTGCGTTGGCATAAAATCTGTTCTGCAAATCCAGTTGTGACAAAGGAACTACAGAAGGACTACACTTAACTTCAGAGGTCTTTGGATAAGACTCAGCATTTTCAACTACAAGCAATCTGTTGTTGATGGCTGCTAATATAAAAATATTTAGAAAAAAAATCATTGCAAAAGCTTAAGTAGTTATTTTGTAAATTTTACAATTTATATTACATCTGTAAGTAAATGTATAATTTCATTCTGACAGAGATGAGGTCAAATTTGCAGTCAAATTTATTACTAAAAGTAATATACAGCAAATAATAGATTAGTAGCCTATTTAGTAAAGATTCTGTCTCATTTTACTACTTTCCTTTAAATGTGCACATCCAACTCTGAAATATTCAGTACATCCTTGGTGTGGCTCCTAAGGAGCTAGAGAGAATCTTGCACCTATTCTTCAATCCTGTTCTGTTCTCAAGTTTGCATTGCCCATGCCATCCAATTATAGGTAGGCATTTTACTGCCTATTTTGGAAATTAGTCAATTAAAGCTACTAAATAAAATGGCCACTTGATTTCACTACATTCTTGTCTTGCAGGAGGAAACAAGACTGATTTGCTTATGTATGCAAGTTCTTAGTTTGCATTTGGCCTACAGTGCAGTTGATGAGGAAGGCGTTAACAGCTCCTGTCTATTATCTCTCTGGTTGTTCACGCATGACCCCAGAGGAAGCAGACAGTATTCTAGCAGCACTGTCTGGAACAGCAAATTCCCAAGACTGCAGTTATAACTACTTACAAAGTCCATGAGTTAGCCAAATATTTATCTTCAGGAGGAGGGATGTGGGGAAGAACAAGGAAAAAAATAGAGCAGCAGCAGCTAAGTGCATTTCCAAAACCAAGGCAGAGTTATATTCGTCCATTCGGGACTGTGATTCCTCCCTAGCCCTAAACAACAGCTGAAGTCTTGTGTGAAGTCACCAGCACTAGTATACAAGCAGTTTTCTGGATTCCTGACTTCCTGGAGGAAAGCCCGCTATAAACTGTACTAAGCAAAGATGCTTTTACATGACAAAGCTCTCTCCACGTCAGAGCACTCATCACTGAAGGTTTCTTAGCAAACCTCTCTCATGTAAACCTAGCTTTTTGGCAATAAACTAGAAAATTATGCAGATTCAGAGAACAAACAGCACACAGTCCCCCAACAATGAAACAGGATACTCATATCAAGTGTCCTTTTCAAACCAGACAAGAAATTTTCATTATGAAAAACAAGAACATTGCAGGAATCGGGAGGGTAGGAGAAACAAAATGCCAATAGGGGGACTAAGGCCCCAGGAGTGTAGAAAAGGGTATATTACTTTGGACACAGTTATTCATAATTTTAGTCCCTCTCACACCGAATCTTGAAAGTTCAGCAAAAAACAATTTGAAGCATTGCAACTTTTGATATGCCACCCATTTACTTAAACATCCATGCCCACTGAGACAGTGGATTGACAGTGTTAAAATACAGAATCCAACAACGGGCATCTATAAAATCTTACTGCTGTACATAAATAATGACAAGGCACAGAATAGCAACCAGTCCAAGAGCTTGTAAGCCGACAAACCAGAGCATAACCCAGAAGAATATAACGATTACAGGTTCTACTATCCGTTCTCCAAAGTACATCCTTGTGAAGCCTATTCTGATAAGACTTTTGTTCAGTCCACCGAAGAGTGTCCCCATCTTTTTATAATCGTCTATTACAGGTTCTGTGGCGTGGTTTCTTTGTTCTTGCTGGACCTACAGAAGACAAAAATAAGAAATACATTGTACTATCAGTTCTTATTAGTATGATCCATGTGAACAACCTGATTACATTTTAATTTATAAAAATAAGATATACATGTAAAAAAGCCACTCCTTATGTCACGAAATTGAAAATGTGATACGGCTTGTGAGGCAGGTACAATGTTAAGCATGAGACTCACTGATCCACGCTCAGAACACTTAAGTAACACAACAAAAGCATGCCAGCCTGTCTCCTTTCCAGGTTCCACTCTAGGGCGTACAGCTCTCCCACAGAACCTTCAGAACCACAGGAACAATTCAGAACTAGTAAGCATGAACTATCAAATACTTTGCACTACAGTACAACTGCAGGGCTCTGTCTCTGTCATCTCTGACAGAAGGGCACTGAATTAGACATGGAAGAGGGCAAACATCCATCTTGATATTGGTGTGGAAACCAATCCAAGGCAAGCAAGGGAATACGGACACAAAGTGGTGATACAAAGACAAAGAGGGGATAGGAAGCAAGTTCTGCGGGGTTTCCAAAAAGAAAAATCACGGGGCTTATTCATACCAAGGCAGAAGAACATCTTTAGATGAAGATAACATGGTTAAGTATCACTGCAAAAAACATGCACCAAAGATATTGATTCAGCATGTATATTTTAACCAGATTAGAGCTTGAAATCCCATCTCTAGTTCCCCAATGTCCAGAGATCCATTGCACAAAACCTGATTGCCTTATGTTTGGGTACAACAAGTTGAGCACATTTTCAAGATGCAGGTTTGCTAATCCTTCCATTAGGCAGCAATGAAAACACAAAGAGCAGCTACTCATCAATATTTCAGTCAGCTGATCAATAAGTCCAACAAATTGTCTGTAAACCTCATGTGCAATTAGTCAATTCCTGGATTCAAAGCAAACATGCAACTTCAATTATGTCTTCAAGGATGAATGCCATACTGTGCCCCTGGTTACATGGCACAGACTCAGCAAGAAACAGAAACTCTACCCCATAGCAGCACTGGGCTCTCTGATAGACAGCAAATAATAGATGGAGTCCCATTCCTGCAGAAAGTCACCCACTGAAGACAAAAGGAAGCTAATATTTTGTTCTAAGCCGTACTTAAAGCCACAATATGTAACCCTCTGGCTAACTGAAGGTTGGGCAAACCGCCACACATGATGCTGAAAAACAAAAAACCCCAAACATACAAAAAAATCAGCACACAGTCCCTCAGCTTTGTGTGCTTGGGCAATTTTTTATTTGCATATTCATAAAGATTTTGGTTTAAGTTTCAGCATTGAATCCCAAAATGTGAAGAGTACAAGCAGCCTAAATTGTAATGAATACTGCATTCAACTGCGGTTCTACAGAAGAGTCTAACCTCTGAGAGCTCCAGCATTTTACTCCATGTGCTGACAGCCACCCACCTCTTCTCTTTTCAACCTGCTTTTCAAGCACAGGTCATTTTCCTCCCCCAGTGGCTACGAAAACTCCAGCTTTCAGCATTTTGCCTTTAATTGTACTCATCATTCAAGTAACCATTAATTTCTCTTTAATTCCAGTGTCTCAAGATCAGCTTTTTCAAGAAAGGGAGAGGCAATCTCAGGCTTACAAAACAGAGTCCGGATGGCAGGATGCTTGCTGTCCTGAGAGCCAAGTGTTATTATGGGAACTCTCATTCCTCTTTCCTCAAAGACTGCGGGGAGACGGAGCAGAAACATGAAATGATTAGCCTAAGTGGTATATTGATTGCAACAATTAGGGAAAACAAAAAGGATACATTTGCTTCCTGCATTCAGATACCATAGGGAGCACAAACCTATGGGACGGAAGAGGGATCAGAGAGCAGCTCTCAATGGGACCACTGCTGAGCTGCAGACCCATGACATTTGTTTGAGAAGCAGCTCAGGCTTCAAGCTAGCAGCCAGTGTAACCAGGAGGGGAAAAACGAGGCAACAACAAATCCCATCTTTGCCTCGGGATTATGAACAGCACTCTTCAACATGCCAGAAGCCATGGCACAGGGTGAGCCGAGCACAGGACTGGTGGGGACACCAGCGGGCATGCTTATATCAGCACCCTGTCACCTGGCCAGCTGCTGTACCAAGAACCGCACGTTCCTACACTGAGAGCACCTCTCACTTCTGCAAGGTGATCTGGGACTTCCCTGGCCTTGTCATACTGATTGGATAAGCTGACAGCAACAATTTGTGTAGGCCTGTTAAAGCAGGGTACAGAAGCAATGTCGTTTCAGTGCTTTGGGGTTTTATTTTCTATTTTTTTCAGAAGATGTCAGCTCACCCTCTCCTTCTCAAACAAGGGTGGAGTCATGAATTCCTACAGCCATTAAATAAAGCTTGCTTCTAGGAAAGGAGACTGAAAAGCACATGCTTAGTTACAAAATAAGTGTGAAGTCTATTTTCCAAACGCTTTAGACATATTACAAAAGCTTTCAGAAAGATAATGGGAATTTGCAAAACTTCAAAGTCTACTGCAGTTGATTCAGGCTGAGTATGCCTTGCTCCAGGCAACTCTGCCAAAACAAGTGCAACTGGAAACAGATGATGGCCTGTAAATCACAGGCAGCAGTTTTCTTCCCTATTGCATAATCATTTCACAGGCTGGACAAAGCAGGTTCCTTCAGAAGTGGGACTAAAGCAGAACCAGCAGGGTGAGCACCGGTAACATTACAATACCCCAGATGGATAACAAGTATTAAATAATAACAAGTATTAAATAAGCATTAACACGACAGCTCAGAGTTCTTTTAATAACTTCTAATGAGATAGTAAAACCGCACAGAGCCACGCAGGCATGCCAGCACCACTCAGCACAACTTCAGAACCAAACAACTCCTCTTTTTCTTCCAAGAGCACATTACCAAAAGCATTTTTAGAATTTGGTTTCCTTCAGGTGGTGCACAATTCCCAGCTGACTCTTAACTTCCATTGGGCTAATTTAATGTATGAAATCAGCCTGCAACTAGAAAGACACTGCCATAACAGGAAAACATAGAAATGTGTTTAGATTTTACACATAGTGGGACCATCCACCCACTTAAGCAAGTTTCATTAGTGAAATTCTTTACACAAATGCAAAGCCATTGTATATAACTTCATTGCCTGTTTATATTCCTTTAGCACATTCAAATTAATAGCATAATATTTACACTTTCTCCCTTTTTAAACATGTGGTGCTTGGTTTCTATTTTTCAAATTATTTACAGCTAAATGCAAGAGTTCTCACAGAGAACCAAAGGGGAAGTGCCCCATGTCCTGTCACGCTCCTTGCTGCATGCATGTGGGCCGCGTCCTGCGCACACCCACCGCAGATCTCCAAGTGCTCTGTATTCAGTTGTCCTTTCAGATGCTTGGTGCCCAAGTTTCCCTCCCTAGCTATTAGATATTTCCATCTGCAAAGCCATTGCTGATTGTGTCCCATGGTTCGCTGGCAAAAAGTCAGAACTTGAAGATCCAAACTCTGAAAAAGGCTGTGACCAGAAGTACCCAGCCGCTCAGGCCGTGTGGCTGCAGGTTAGATGCTGTAAGGAGAACCTGCCACATCTCTCTCTGAGGCAGACGCCAGCAAATGCACTTTTTTTCCCCAGGTAAAAGTCTCTGAAAAGCAGATGCTGAGCACAAGTTCCCACATCCCTAAAGTGCTTCTGAGAAAAACCTTCCTTGTAAGTCAATGTTTCTCTGGGCAAGCTTTAGAAGAACAGAAAAGGTGAAGTCAGCTCAGCTCTCTGAATCCAATGAATATCTGGCTGTGGCTTTACCAGTTATGTCTGTCATCACTGCAAGACTCAAAATTATATGTATTCTGACCACTGCTTTTGCTTTTGGCAAAATTTAATCACATTCACTCAAATCCACAGCTACCTCAGCTTGCATGGAGCCTGCGTTTCCCACAGGACGTGCAGAGGCCGCTCACTCCACCCTGACAGCAGCAGCTTTTTGAACTTATCTCCATTGGGGCAAGACTGTTTTGGCAATATAGAGAAATCAGAGATCCCCATGGAAGACAACCTCTCCTCCTAAAAACGACCTTGGAAATGCTTCATATGCTATTCCTTAGGAGAGATGGACAAAAGTAGCACTGGACTTCTCACAACTGCTCAAGGCCAATCCCTGCCTGAACCACCTAAGCACAATGCATTCAGCTCAAGGTCTGTTTTCCTCAAAATGCTGAGAGCATTCAGTTCCTACCACAGAAAATTTGCAGCCTGTATAGAACAGCTTCCTGAGACCGTGGAGGACACAGATCTGAAGGGGACACATACATTGCCAATGTGACTGCACAGTTCTGCTGTTAATTCAAGAGAGCGCTGAGTTACAGAGCTAGCATTTCTCCTTTTCTGCAGTCAGCACCACTAACTTGCTGAAGGACAGCATGAGCTTTGCCTTTGTACAGCACCCAGATGTCCTTACGCTGCCCTGCTGGGATGGGCCTGGAGCTTCTATGCACGCAGCCGGGCTGCAGCACTTTCCCCTGCAGGCGATGGAGAAGCTGCCCACATGCAGCACACACAGCATCCCACATGGTCTGGACACGGTGGACTCACTGCCCACACATAGATCATATCAGATCTAAACTAGCACCACTCTGCGTGCCCCTCAGACTCCCACCTGCTGGATCAACTGGGGCCCTCCAGGCTCCAATCCCTGGGGGGCAAAAGTGGTCTGACAGCAGTGACTCATGCTGGTGCCTCCTGCCAGTCTCCTTGAGGCCAGCTTCATCACCTGCTCCCTGCCACCAGGCTAATGTGATAAGTGAGATGCTATGGGGCCACCTGGAAAAAGACAGGATTGAGCTAGATGGAGAACCAGAACCTGAATGGCTCCAAAGTGGCTGTAACATTTCTCATCCTTGCAACTTCAGTACAGCCCTGTGACAAGAGCAACTATTCGAGTTATATCGTGTCTTCCTGGTATTTCACCTGCTGAAGCAACAGCACGGCCCACATTTTTCATAAAGATCTTGAGATTGTTTAGTGTGGGGTGCACGTATATGTGTGTGTGTAATAAAATCCTAAGTAACTGACTTGAGTTAAATAATTGGACAAAGTTCAGCAGCCCTTGTTCTGTAGCAGGTGAACATAAATAAACTGTTTCACCTAAAGAATTTTTTTTCTTTAATTCAATTACTCTGAGGGTACAACTTCATTCAAAACAAACCAACCAACATCCCTCATCCTACTTTTCCCAATTAATAAATGCAAGAAATCCTAATACTCCTTTGCTCTTTGCAACAACACCAGGCTGAGCACAAACCTACCAGCTCCCCTATGCTGCTTCAAAGAGTGTTGAGCAAACATGATCTCCAGCAATGAAAGATAAAGAAGTCTGACAGACTGGGAAAGTAACCGCTCTCCATGTGCTGTGGGTGATTTTACACCCACCAGAAGCTGGTGATTTTACAGTTAGGAAAAACGCTGCTGGGCTGATGAGGAAGAAGGAAAAGAGAGAGAAAAAGGAATCCATAAAGTCCACCTCAACCACAGAATCAGCAGTGTCTCCAAATTGCTTCTAACATGCTTCAAGTGGCAGTTGGTGACATCTGCTATTATAAAAGAAAAGGAGACTGCATGTTTAAGGTATATATTTTTGTTACAAAAGAACCTCTTTTTGAGTTTAATAACAAATGCGATTAACAACTTTAAAATGAAACATTAAAACATTTGCAACCAAGAAACACAACGATATCACCTACATGCATGATGGAAATGGGTTGATGATTGGACTTAAGATGATCTTAGAGGTCCTTTCCAACCTTAATGATTCTATGCTTGCACTTTTTTTTTTCTTTTTTTTTTTCCTAACATAAGGATTTTCTTCTTCAGTATTTAAATGCTCGCTATCTACTTTACTTCACTCATGGTTATTTTTTCTCCAAGGGACAGGTGGCGTATGTGATAGCTGACAACCACGTGTACTTCGATGTCAAAAAGCCACTAAGATGTGACTTCAACAACATGGGTACTTAATGAAAAACATACTCCAGTATTTTTGAAAGCTAGACACTGATGTTTGGAAGGCAACCTCACAAAGTCATCTCTTTTAGAGGACGCAAACTAAAACTAAAAACACTTCGAGCTCAATCTAGAGAATAAGAGAAGAAAGCAGGCAGGTGACAGAAACCATGCCAAAAGAAACCACAAGTTCCCTTCCACTCCAAAACAAGAGACCAGTTTCTGTTTGGTACAACCATTGCACACATCTGCATGTAACAGGTAACAGAGATCAGGGAAGCACAACATACCCAATTTTCCTTGTATTCAAACAGCTGACTGCGCAGTGTATAGCCACAGACAAACTTTAATGTGCTCAAGAAGAGCAAATAGGTTCACTGGAAATCTGATTTTCTTCCTTTTCTACTGTAGCAGGAAGAGAATGGTATTTGTTTGCATTATTTGTTAGCATGAAACCAAAGTCTAGCATTCGGCCCTGTGACTAAGTGGTAAAACGATCTTGATACTCAGCCAACACGCTATTAAGCAAACGAACTTTCTTAAACTGCCTGCAGAACATCAATCAGATTCATTTCTCCAGGCTAACTTTAACCTGATATTTAAATATTAAAGGATTGATAGATTAGAAAAGCAGGAAAAGACAGTCATACATCACTTCCAGATGAAAAGGTGATGAAAAGTTCATTTTTTTCCTTCTGGAGAGAGGAAAAAAAAAAAGTAAACAGCAAAATCAAAAAGCGCGGAATAAAATGACTCTACAAAACTTTACTACTACCCAAACTACTTTACAATAGCTATCAATAAAAGTGGCATTCTTAAACAAAGACTTACAATGAAAACTTGCAAAATGAAGATTGAGTTAACATTTATTTCACAGCAAAAATTTATACATCACTGCTTATAAAACAGAACCAAGATGTTGCTATAGAAACAAGCAACAACATAAGAAAGTCAACAGCAACGTATTAGCTTTATTCAGCTTTCACGGCAACTGAAGTTTAGGATCAACGGTTGCTGCAACAAACTTCTACCCACCAGGAGCAGCTGTGTGTCAGGGAGATGAAAAGGCTTTTCCAGGAGATGAACTTCTGCATGTGCAGAGCAGATAAAACTCCAAAAGCAATACAGCCTTTAGCTGATAAACCATATTGCAGTCCCAGCAGAGAAGGAAGTGGGAATCAAAAAATAAGCCTATATTAAAACACGGGGAATTAATCTTCTGCTGTACCTGTACCTTGATCCCCACCGTGCTAAAATCTTCGCCAGAGATCAGACCACAAGTCATTTCCAATCAATCTTTTCCTTACAACCTCAACACGTAATTTCCACAGGATAAGTTTCCCCACTAAAAATGGTCAGTTGAAGCCAGAAAAAAGGTACAACCCGTGGTACATTCAGCATGGTATTAACCCTCTGACTTCCTGCAGAGCAATGGTTAATCCTTCCTCTGAGGAAGAATAAATTTCTGTACACTTCTATCTCCAGGCACTTTTGTCTTTGAGCTAGGAGGATCTTCATATTATAAAAGCAGGGCATACTATGCTATCTCTTGTATGTGCTACAGCTATGTCTGAAAGTTTTGCTTACTTTTATTTTCTTCTCAAAACACTGTCAACTCACAGAAGACTCACTGTGGTGGGGGGTTGGAATGTGATGATCCCTGCGGTCCCTTCCAACCCAAGCCGTTCTATGATTCTGTGATAATGCCTTTTAGAAAGTCTTTATAAGATACTAGTACACAGCTAGGAACCTTTACAGTAAAGATAAGGTGTTAGTAGATCCAGAACAAATTTTGGATTACGCCATCCAGCCAGGTATTGCTCTTTTCAGTTCAGAAACAAATCCTAACAGCTACAAGCAGGAGAAGCCTACAATTTTCAGATTATCTCAGCATAGAATAAATAAGAAACTTAGCAATAAGTTTCTAGCCTTAGGCACCACAGTTTCCATGTACACTAGTGTATTTAAAACATTCTTGGCCTCTACTGACTTGTGACTAAAATTATATAGTCCCATGAACAACACGGCATTTACACGAGAGAGACCATGCAGCTGTTGAAAGCATCCTTTCAACAGTCTCTGCTCTTTCTTTCCACACTGTAGAAACACCAGTGATACAGCATGTTGGAAACATAATTTAAAAAATCAGGATTTGAAAACCACCAGCTAAGACATCTGTACTTCCTTTAAAATAATTCTCAATGGGAAACACCAAAAAAAACATTTAAAATGGAATCATAGAATAGCTTAGGTTGCAAGGTACTTCCTTCTAAGCCTCCAACTGGATGACCCAGTTCCAACCCCCTGCCGTGTGCTGGTTGCCCCCCACCAAGTCAGGCTGCCCAGGACCTCATCCCACCTGGTCCTGAACACCTCAAGGAATAGGGCACTCACAACCTCTCTGAGCAGCAGTTCCAGCACTTCACTGCCCCCTGAATGAAAATTTTCTTCCTAACATCTAAGCTGAATCTCTTCTCTTTTAGTTAAAGCCATTCTCCCTTGTCCTATCACTATCAGACTGTGTAAAAAGTTGCTTCCTTTCCTTCTTGTAAGCTTCAAGTACTGAAAGGCCGCTGAATAGTCCCTCTAGATCTCAATCCACCTATTATAAGATAAAATACTCCATTTATAGAGATAAAATGTTATTCAAAATTACAATAAAATATTCAAAAAGGTTAGAAGCTCAGGTTAATAAGGTGACTGTCTAAGCTAATTTATCTACTTGTGAACACATGTATTGCATATTAACTCCACATTTAGACATCTTCCAGGAGGGAGTGATGGTTTCAGTTCAGCTGTCTAACAACGCTTTGGATTCTGTTTATCCTCAACCAATTTGAGGTGGAAATCCTGCCTTCAGCAAAGCAACCTGGAATTCTGCCATTGCCTTACACTTTGATTACAAGAGAGTAAAGCCACTACAACCTACACAAGTAATCTACCCTCATTTCTTCTGCTCGTAGAACATAATTCTCATGCTTTAGCTACACAGTAGGCACTTTTTGGAAGCCTCTTTCCTAACTGCTTGCAGCACCTAGAAACAGTGCAAGGCTGTGCACTGCATCTCCCACAGCTTCTTCACATTCGCATGGGGACCATGAGGCCTGCTCACCTCCTGGCTGACACCGCTGTATCCTCTAACACAGGGCTTCTGCCTCATCTTTTCTTACTACACACTTCACGTACTTCACCTGTCTATTCTTACTTTGTGCTTTAACCCAGTAAGGCTTATAAGATAATTACACCTGCAGCGGTAATAAAATAGAAGACTATGACCCCAGTTCTTCCATGCTTCAAAGACTACCATCCAGGTAACCATCCTCATCTTTGTACGCAAACCCACAGAGAATATTAATCACATCACCATCCTGTTCAGCTTCTAAATCTAATCACCAAGGTAGGTAATTTTATAGCCTACTGCAATAATGAGTTCCACAGGCTGTGCTCTACATTTAGTAACACGTCCTTCTGTTCTTCCAGAAACGGACTTCATTACACAGGTCCATGCTGACCTTACTGCCACCACCTTCAATGCAGTATCAAACCTAGAGAGTTTGGCATTTCAAAAATAGACTCCCTAAAGGTTATTCTTATTTAAAAAAAAAAGACACTAAAGGGCACACACATTATTATTTACATCCTTACTGCCCTGTGTTGCAAGGAGCTGCAGCTAGCCCGCTCCCATGCTGGGTATGTGACCTGCTTGCTCCATTTCCCCACTGAAAGGCTTGGAGACAGACTCACAGCCTTATGCAGTCACCAGAGGAATCCACTAAGCCCAGTGTCTTTCAGGAGCACCACACTGCCGGCCGTGAGATCACACAGGTGTGCTGGGTGCTGCCACACATTCAGCTGCTGCCAGCTTTCTGGTTCAGCGCAGGCATAACTTTTTTATATGACTTTTCCACAGAAGTAATTAACAAACTAAATGAAACTGTCTGAACATCAGTTTGGGATGTACTCCGGTGGCTCCGCTCGCCCATGTGCGGATCTCAGCCGCGGTACCTTTCTCTCTCGTTGCCGTCTCAAGAGATTCGCAATGGATCACTACACCGAAGCATGAAACAGAAGTATATTTCTCACCACGGGCTCCATGAAGGGGCATTCGGCACGGCGCCGCTGTCCGAGTACCGAGCAGCCCGTGCTGCAGCCAGGCAGCCACGCGCACCGCCGGGGAGAGCCGCTCCGCAACCAGCAACGAGGAAGGCACGCGGCTCCGCCCGCGCCCGAAGGGAACGGCCCGCTGCCGGCACGCAGCCGACACGCGTGCCGAGAAGAGGCGAGGCGAGCCCAGAAACGAACCGATCAATTTCTGCCATAGCTCCAATAAATTCCGTACAACGCGGCAGACGAACCGGCGGCACGCTCCTAAGGGCGCCCGGTTACCAGGAACGGCGACAGCGCCCACCGCTCCCAGCGCGCTCCCGGGCCGGCCCCTGCCCGGTGCGGGACGGCCCCGCCGCGCCGCGCGGTGTCCGGGGTTGGACGGCCCCGAGGGCCCCGCCCGCCACGCACGGCCGTTTGGCTGCGGGTCAGCTTCCCGACAGCGCGTTAACCGAGAGCAAAGCCGTGGGCGGCGCGCCGCGGGAGCCGCGGGCACGGCTGCGGGAACTCCAGAGAACCGATTCTCATGGCTTACACAACGCGGACGCCGCCTCGCAGACCGATCGCTCGCTGAGCGGCACTCCGCCCCGCGCCGCGCTCCCTCCGCTCGGGACAGCCCCGGCCCGGCCCTTCCCTCCCGCTGGCCCCGGCCGACCCCGTCCCGCGGCACCGACCTGCTCCTCCGGGCTCCGCCGGTACCGGACGGGCGCCGCCCCCGCCTCCCGCTCGCGGTCCCCGGGCGGCGGCGGCAGCTCGGCCGCCGAGCCCATGGCTCCTCGGGCGGCGGGGGCGGCCGCTGGCGGGAGCCCCGCCGGGGTGGCGGCGGCGGCGGCGGCGGCGAAGGAGGAGGGAGCGCCGCTTCCTCCCGCAGCGCCGAGCGGAGCCGCACGCTCCCGGCCGGCGGCGGCTCCTCCTCGCGGCGGGGCGGGGCTCGGCGCGGGGCCCCGCGGCAGCCGCCCGTGTAGGGCCAAGTCGCGGCCCCGCGGCGGTGAGGGGCGCTGGGCTGCGGTCCCGCCTCGGGTCGGCGCTCCCCGCTGAGAGCCGCGCCGCGCTGCCGCAAACACGAAGCCCGAGCGCGGACCTTGCGCTGAGAGCCGCGAGCACGCGAGCCGGGCGCTACCGGAACGTTGGTTCCAGCCCGCTCCTGAAGCCCGGAGTGGGGCCGAGGGGAGGCGGCAGCGGGTGCGGCGCGCCGTGTCCCTGCCCCTGCAGCGCCTGGGCACCTGTGGGTGCTCCTGTTGACGGCCCAGCACCGTGGCTGCAGGGCTGGGCTCCGTTCCCACGAGCCGTTACCCGAGGCGCTGCGTGACAGCTGGGCTCGGTGGAAGTGGAGCGTTTGTATGAATTTGGTCCGACTTTCTATTAGATGGGTGCGGACCCCGCTGCTTTTTGTCTGCACTCCACCCACGTTTTTGCTTTTCCTGCCGTTATCGAACAGCAGCAAACCGAAAACCACCGCAGAGAAGCACCCCGCCTGTCGCGGAGCCGTCACGCCTTCAGGCTAACAGGGAGCACGTCTCCTGAAAGCGCCGGCCCACGTGTAGACCAACCGACTGGCAGGCCGTGGGCTGGACGGGCCAGCCAGCAGGCACACAGTGGTACCGGTGCCATGAGCCCGGCCCCTTGTGCTCCTCCTCCAGACAGGGCCACCACAGATCACCGAGCGATGTTTCCCAGCCTCCAAGCCCCCTGACTCCCAGCCCATGGTGCCTTCTCCCACTATCCATCTCAGAAAATGCCAGTATAAATTCCACTGTTATTTTACTGATGAGCAAAAAGCTATTTAGGGTCAATAGAATCATTTAGGTTGAAAAAGACCATAAAGTTCATTGCATCCAATGCCAACCCACCCTCACCGTGCCCACTAACCATGTCCCTCAGTGCCACATCTACACCATTCTTGAACACCTCCTGGGATGGTGACTCCACCACCTCCCTGGGCAGCCTGTGCCAGTGGGCCCAAGTAAGTTGCTGACATGCAAGTTGAAGGGTAGATTCTGAAGAATATCCCTTTGTTTTGCATGTAACACAGTACAGAACATCTCCGAAGGGGTGAAGAGGGATCCTTTTAATCGTTTATCAATTGGAGGTCACTAAGGAGAGTCAGAATCTCCTGACAAGATCTGTAATTGATGGGATTTCTGGAAAAATGTGAGGTTCAAGAGGAGGAAGACTGAGTGCTGCAGCTTTGCTCAGTCCTAGGCCAAGCACACCAGGCCAACTACACCAGCCTTTCTGAACCAGACCACAGTGGTGGTAACAGCTCTAGCCAGGCTTATGCTTTCTGGCTGCAGCCATAGTAGTTGCCTGGCAAAGAATACTGTGCTGTAGGGATATTTCTGGAGAGTGTTCATCTGGCTTCCAGGGTTCAAAGACATCCTGGGGCCAAGTGCCATGCTGACTGCAGGGGCGGTATTTCAGCAGTGGGATCAAAGGCACTGAGGAAAGATGTGCAGGGAGATCACATGCAGACAGAACAGAGTGCTTACACTGGGTTAGTTGCCCAAGGGCCAGAAGACCTGGCACAATACATCCCTTTCATCCTGCACTCTCTTCCCTTGTCCATCTCCCTGGCGTTCACTCGTGCCCCTGCAGACTGCAGGGGCTGGGGCAGTGAGCTGCTCTGTGGGATCTCAGCTGCTTGGCCCTCAGGACTTTCCCATCCCACTCCTTCTCTGAAGCACAAAAGCCAAGATGAAACTCTGGTCTAGTATTAGAAATGGAGGTTGGTAGCCCTGCATGCGGCAGGAGGGTTGGAGCTTGATGATCCTTGAGATCCCTTCTAACCCAAGCCATTCTGTGATTCTATGATTCTAAGAAGCCTGGGTCAGCGGTTTGATGATGCGATGCAACCAGCATCAGGGCTTTAGATTGAAAAGGGTATAGCTGTGTAACACAGAAATGTGAGACACCTTCCTGGTTCCAACAGGTCAACACTTTTTGATGGGTTGGCACTGTGGACTAGCACAAACACCTATAATCAACCTAAAATCGTGTCTTGTGTCCTAACTGATTGAACAGCTTTGTGAGTGGCATATCCTGCATCTGCTCCAATCCAGCTGAGCCTTGGAGGCCATGTTAACACTAAACAACCCCCAGAAGGAGTCTCAGAAAGGACTGGGACAGAGGATGAGCCAAGTTTGTACTTGCTCACAACGTGCCATTTCTTATCAGCCTGGCTGACTTTCTGCCATAAATATGTAGTTAAGGACTCAGGAAAAAAAAAGAAAAAAGAAAGCAACTCACTTTTTATTCTTTCTTTATTTTATATGCAACTAACAGACCAAACTGAATTCAATATGAGATTCAGTCAGATTGCTGAGTGCAGAGTTTAATCCCGAATCTTTTGAAACTCCAGAGTTCATCTAAATATTAAAAGGCTTGGAAAAAACAGAGGTTCTTTAAACCTTTGGTAATGGAAACTTTTGTCATAACTGGGAAGGGGTCAATGTGGTTTAGTAGAGTTTAATGGATTTACTGATAAATGAAACATTTCCAACTCTCTGATGGGTTTTATCTACTTTATATTCCAGATGTTAATATAAGTAAATTCCCTAAACTCTCAAACAATTTGTCCAGTATGACCATGCAGCTTATGGTGGTCACTGTAGCTCTTACATGGATTTCTGAAGTAAAGCTGCTAAATTCTGTAATTTCCCTAGATCCTTAAAGCATATTAAGAAACACAAGAAATGGCTTTTCCAATACGGGCTACAATATGAACTGGGAGAAATTGGAATTCAAAACATGAAAATATATTAGAGTATACTGAATGAAAATGAAATGAAACCATTAATTTGCTTCCTTTTTCTTCCATGTATAATGACAAAGGAACATGGAAGATCAGCTCCCATTAGCGATCGCTATTCTCCAACAGTTGAAATATATCATGCAATCTCACTTGGGGGCCAAAGCAAAATATATGTGAACTCATATACAGGGGATCAGAAAGGAGAAACAAAACATTAATGGGGAAGATCTATCACAAAAGGTCACCTGGAATATTCCCAGGCATCAGAGGTGGTTTTCTACTCTACCTTTGCAAATGCATTCAGCAGTCTGATTTTTTTTTTATGTCCCAAGTGCGTTCTGCCATTTATCTTTCGTATTATTTCACATATTTCACATAAAAAAATTTGACAAAAAGCTCTTCTCTTAGTATCAAATCCAAATTTTCCCCTTTTTATTTCATTCTATTAGGTTAAGTTCATTTATCATCCTTGATGACCAGCCTGAGTTTCTGCAGAGTGTGCTTGTGCCAACCATATTCACCTCCACTAACCCTACAGAAGAAAGCAAAATTTAGGTCCTGGTTTGAAAATCTGGTAGAGTTACAGCGTGATCCCAGTGCAGCTTTGCCCTTACCTAGCTAATCTTTATTTTGCTTACTTCACTCACTTTGCTATATTTTAACTTATGACCTTTCTTTTTTGCTACCATTTGAAAAGAGAGATTTGATCTTTTTTCTTGCAATGAGCCCTCTCTAAGCATTTATTTCTCCCTAAAATAAGCTCCAAGCAGGCCCAAAATACTTTGGACACAGATAGACAGTGTAGCATTGTATTTATTCATTTGTTTACTCCAGGACATTGGATGCACGAGTCCAATTTGCTACTTGGTGTCACACAGAGATTTCATACTTCTAGCTGCTCTCCTCAGTCATACAAGCCTTTTCTTTTTACAGTCCTTTTTGCTGTGTTCAACAGCAATAAAATTGCTACCCCAATTTATCTGCTAGGTGAAATAAGCCTAACAGTTTACTGAAATGATGCTTCACCTCTACGGCACAAACCCATGTGTAAACCATACTGGTTCCACAGGGCCCTCCTGGCTTTCCATGGTGGCCCATTGCCTTCCCAGTTCTTCCTTCTATGGAGCAGACACTTCTCTGGGTGGAAATTTGTCAGCCAAGTATTACAAAAGGCGTGTGATCATTTCTAGCCTTGTCCCATGAGCAGTTTTCTTGAATCTAAACCAGGACAGTGCTTTGAATCGTAGGCACAGAAGCAAATGGCTTGAGGTGTTTGGCATGAGAGCAGGGAGATGCGAACTGGTGCTGAGTGCTGCACATTACGGATCTGTGAGCTCATCCTCAGCTTTAAATTGCAGTTCCCCTCATCCATTGAGAATCTCTCTGGGTTTACGTGAAACATTACCATTATTTTGAGGGCAGGGGTAGTTAAGCTATGGGCACTTCAACAAATACTGCTCTGAGCAACCTGATGGAGCTGTAGGTATCCCTGTTCATTGCAGGGAAGTTGGACTAGATGGCCTTTAAAGGTCCCTTCCGATTCAAATGACTTGATTATAGCTATGGGTTTGTGATGTAAGATTTGTTAGACTAAAACTAAGCCCCAAGATTTCTTTCATGTAGTCCTTAGTCCTAGTGTAAGCAAGGACAGGCCAGAATACGAGGGTGCTTTACAGGCTATGTGGGCATGTGTTAAACCTCATGTGGGCAAATGAATTATGATGTTAGGTATTTCTGAGTCTATAAAACAATTGCAGAAAGAACAGAGGGGATGCCAGGTATGTGGCAGCAGGAAAGGTCTTTCTGATTAAACTGGGGATGATTGTCTCAGTTTCTGATAGAAATCTCTAGCATCTAGGCAAGCAAAATTAACTGTGGTAACCAATTATTCTCAAGCAAATAGTGCATTTATATAAGCATGAGATGGACAGGAAAAAAGGAAGAGGAAGGGCCTGAATGAATGTATTTAATTGAGGATGCTTCCTGGTACCCTGGGTGATCAAATCAACAGACATCAGGAGAAAGACCAAACAGAAAAACACACAATTTGTGTTCTGTTTTTTTTTAGCTTGGCTGGGCCTTTTTTTTTTTTTTCCCTGCCCTTTTTTTTTTATTTAATTTTCTGACAATAGCAGCCTGTGTGTGTGTGTGCATGAGACTCAAGAGAAGCCTGATGAGTCAGGGCTATGTTTGCTGAAGACTTCAGTTTACATGGATCCAACTTCACTTTCTATAATTAACATAACTACAAATCAGATAAAGTTCATCCAAGTGAGTTGTTAATAAAGGCCTAAGCGATGTGCTTTAAACTTAAGAAAATCCTATTTTAACAAAGCCTCATTATTTGAAGCTCTCACATACTCTCATGCTTCAGGGAAAGGAGTAATAAATTAGGGTCTTTATCTTGCACTAATTTTAAATTTCTAGAAAAATGTTGTGAATAATTCATAATGGGTAATTTATCTCTCTTCTTTGATATTTGTCCCCAAGCATAGCAAGATTTCCTTAAATATATTTGATTTTTAAAAGTACTTGTTAAATCATTCATTTAAATAAAGTTCTTGATCTGCAGCTCATCAATGACCCAATCCCTGTGGGTATCAGGTAGTTATCCTGTGGGACAGAGAGTCTGAGCAGGACACGTCCATCTGACTAGGATCTCTTTTCAGTGTGTGCCTAGGTTCCTTGAGTGGGACCTGACTGGAGAGCTGGTTCCATGTGCCCTCGTGTCCTTCCTAGAGGAATCACATGTAGGGTACAAAAAGATAAAGCTCATCTTGTCAGCCTGAGGATGGACCCCGGAAGTAATCTGCATCCCAGCTGCACTACTGACTATTAGAATCAAATAGAAGGTAAAGGTAAAGAAGTCAGCCAGCATTTGTGTATATGCCCCAACAGCTGCCTAACATTTGCTTTGATTAACACTGCACTACCGTTGGAAAGCTGTAGTCACAAAGTGTTTAGGCAACTCAGGATGCAGATAAACTCATGCCGTGGTTTTTGAAAGTGTCCTGAGATGCCTGTTAAAATTCCCAGAAATACATATTCATATATTTGGGCACATAAAGAACCCCTGAGTCCAGTTAAAAGTAATACAAAGCATTAGCCTTTGAAATTCTCCTGTTTCTCTAAGCCTTAGCTGTCTATGTGGTGTAATTCAATATAACAGAAGACATTATTACAGGTCAAGTCTTTAATAATTTCATCTGCAGAGAACTAAAATTTCATAATTTTCTACTGGAATGAAAAAACTATGCAGAACAATGCTGCACAGATTCTGATGGCAAGCTACATTTCATCTAAATGGTAAGACATAATTAACACTCCTCCAGCCTGGATTCAAAGTAAACTAACTCCTATTGTATGATTAACTCCTTTGTGCTTTATTAAGGGTTATGGAGATTGCAAATGTAAGCATCTGTCGCTTTCCAGAATTTAATTAAAGAAATGTAAAGAAGTAACTATTGCTACTGCAATTTCTCCTTGGGGCAACAAAAGACAAACACAGTAAGAAGGAAAAGAGAAACTCAGAAATGTGAAGGAACCCCCCCCCCATACAAAAACACCAACAAGCAAATCCCAAATAATTGAGTTGTTAACGGCTATCAACCTTTCTGTTCCTCATCTCCCAAGCAAATTGTTTTAAATATTATCTATTCTGATATGGAGAATACTGCATAAATTCTGCTTTGAAATGCCTCTTTTTTTTTTTTTCTTTTACTTTGCTTTTTTTTTCTTCTACATTAGTGTTGAGGAACAGAATTGGGACAGCTGACTTAAACTGGCCAAAGGGTTATTCCATACCATCAGTCATTGTATGGAAGGAGTTTTGAAGGGGGTGGGTGTTCAACTCTCTCTTTTTCCACTGTTTGGGCGTGCTAGCTGGGCATCAGTCAGGGGTAGTTAGCAATTGCTTGTGCATCACTTGTTATATACATTCATTTATACATGTGCATGAACCACCGTGCTCAGCTAGCAGCCGGGTTAAACCACAGCAAAGCAACTCAGAGGTCATGATTTGGCTCCGCTAGAGTTTTTGCTTAGATACAATGAAAATGTTACAGTGCCCAGATAACTTATGAGAAGCTGGTGAAGTTTGTGATAAATGAATGAGACCCTTCTAGCTTGTAAAGTATCCCAGGATTTTTTGCCTTTTCAGATTTTTTTGTACTTCAGGGGAGACATTCAAAGAGAATGGAGTGAAGTTATTGCTGCTGAAGAACAGTATGACTGCTCCAGCACTCCATGTCAGTTTTGCTTATTAAAAAATGAAAAGAGGAGAGCAAGATGAAAGAAAATGAATAATTCCAAGGGGAAAATCAATGGAATAGAAAGGTATTGAAAAGCTTTTCTAACAGCTAAGTTTCATTTTCTTTTTGATGTCCTTATTCCTCCCTTGTTGATGACTAAAACTACATAGGTTTTGATTCTAAAATTTATCAGAACATAATAGTATTGGAGTAAAGTAACTTTATTTTTTTTTAAGATTTTATTTTCCACTCTGGTCAGCTACCTTGGAACATTCAGAATAAGACAGCTTATTCCAGTCAGTTCTCATGGACACCAACCCTTCAGACTGGCCTTGCTGACCAAACGTGTTCCAATAGTTGTTCAATTTAGACAATTAATTAATTAGGGAAGTTAATTTTAAGAGATGGAAGCTCGTTAAGTTAATACAACTAGTCAAGAAGGAGGCAAGCTGTCAAACCCATGTCCTGGGTGTTCATTCAACATTTTGTTTAAAGTGTATGATGACCTTGGGCACATTTAACACCCTATAGCTTTTCCTTCTGTACCCTGCCGTTCTAAGTACAATTAGCACTAGAAGCCATAGATGTGACGCAAGCCATTTTACACTGCAAGTGATTATTTCAAAAGTGCTACTCTGCCTGCAAGGCTACAAATGGAAGTTCAGCAATGACTGTAGAAATTCCCTGTCAGTTTCGTTGCTGTTGTATGACTGAGGGTATGACCATGCAAAGTAAGGAGAACTTTTGTTGATCCAAAGCAGCAAAACTTGACTGTCTAAAGCAAAATGTCCTTTATTTTAGAATTATTTTTAAAAGGAAATGTTAGAAATTTTAAGAAATGCCTATGCTGAAATGTTCCCAAATACATTATCTAATAAAGCTTCTGATCTTTACAATTGGAAAGAGAAGTACTGTGAAATTAAACTAAACCCTGTTTAAGTTCAAATTACTTGCTCAATTCAGTTTCTCTGCAGCCTCCTTCCTTCACTTTGAAATTGTTATCAAGTTTTACAATCCTTAACTTTCAAATAGAATTCACTGTTTTTCCTATCTGATTGTCTTATCTTGCTGTCAGCTGAAATATTTAGCATTTTGTAGAGATGCACTCCTGCAGATCACAGTATAAGATTATGATGTTTCATGCTAAAAAGCTGCCCTGAACTTTAACTATGGTTTTCACTGTTTTATGCAATCGTTTACTTATGTTTGTGGTACATGTGCCATTCTCTGATACACCACTAAATCCTTTCAAAATGGCAGTCAAATAATGCATTGCATTGTAAGAAAACCTTTAACTGACCAAAGCAGACAAAAATATAGACATTATGGGGCTTACAAGCGTACTGAGTTCAAAGACATACCTGTAGACTTGTAAGAAATGTGTGTAGGCTTCAACTTTGCTTTTAGCCTTTCCCTTTGGGTGAAGGATGTGAGAAAAGACATTGTCATTTACAGCTTCAGGGCTGAAGGGAGAACCAAGAGCGTTCACTGATCTCCTCCCTTTGAGCTGAAGTCTAGAAGGGAATGCATGTACCTGGAGCAGTATGGCAGAGAGATCCGTCTGTGGCTCATTAGCAGTGTTGTTCTGCTGAGATCTTGGGTCAAGAGCCTGGCACCAAGTGGGCCCCCAAACTTTAAGAGGATGTCTGTGTCTCATTACCTTAAAGTGCTCTTTCTGCATGTCTGTCTTAATCTCATCCTTTACTCTCTTTTGTCACCTCTCCTTCCTACCTCAGTAAGAGCACTTTCTTAGGTCTGCTTCTTTTTTTTCTTATTCCTCTTCGGGGATAAATCATAAAACTCTCAAAAATTTCATTGCTTTTCCTTTTCATGAATTAGAAATATGTTTGATGTTCTGCAGCAGTCAGATCCCTTTCCAGGTACCAAGTTCTTTGGCATATGAAAAGTACAAGGAGAAAAAGAGCTAAAACAACAGAAGAAATAGTTACTGTCCTACTTTTGGTCACCGTGGCCCAATTATAATGTACAGTCTTATCCTCAGTTTCTGTAGTATGTTTTAGAATGAATTAGGTGTAGGTAAGAAATTTTCCTCTTTAATTCCTTTTGTAAAGCATTTCAGTAATAATTTTGTATTGAGGGAGAAGAACAAGGGTGGAACTAGCAGGATGGGAGGTATGAAGGGAGTGGAGATGACTGGAAAGAAACTGTTAGAAATTGTTCCCCTGCAGAAAGTTTTCCATCAGGAGGTGCTCCCCTGAAGTGCACAATGTCCTGTGCAGAGACCCTAAAGTACTTTCAGTGTGGCCAGAAAATCAGAATATTATAGCTACATCTTGAGGTTCTAAGGCGTAGCAGATGGGAAATTTTAAGAGTGCAAATTTTCAGTTATGTATGTGTGTTTAACAGCTCAGCTAAAACTTATCATGAGACCATGAGGGAAGTGTCTCAGCTGAGAAACAGCAACAGTGTAATTTAAGCATGCTGTTATGCTTCTGGGAATGGCTTATTGCTTGAGTTGCTAATTTCTACAACTGGACACTGATTCAACCTATCATTTCCAGCTCAGTGCTTGCTTCCAGTGACATTACAGGGTCAGGCAGATTCCTACTGCATAGTGTAGATCAGCGCATGACTGCACCTCCTTGTAGAAAAGCAGATTTAAGCAAATGCCTTGGAAACACTTCATTGACAGTAAGAAACTGGTTGGAATAAATTGGACTTTTTTGTATCAGTTTTGTGTGTTGACAAGGTAATTTCTAAGAGAACAAATGTCTCAAATACTATTTTCTTGTGTGTGTTCTTGTCTACCTGAAGCCTTTTTCCAGCTCACTTACTATTGATATTAAAACCCACTTTTACAGCAGAACAACACTTGACAGGGTTCAGGAAACGTTCAATAATTATTCCTGCTCTGCATAAAGGAGATAGAAATAATATACACAGAGATGCTTTCAGCAGCCTTTTAGAAGCCTGGAAAAGTAAATAGTAGGGCAACACCAAATGGCTCTAAATTACCCTTGATGCAAGTGAACAGAAAAACAAAGCCAAAATGCCGGATGGCAGGACTGGAAGTGAAACCTCTTCTCCATGTCAGCACTGTGCTATTCTCTAACCACCAACTGAGTATGTCAGAGATCTTTCCTAGCACAGAGGATTTGGCAGAGCTCCTCTGTGATCTCAGTATTTGGCTTCTGGGAAAGCCATTACTTTCAGAAAGCTGTTGCTGGAAGAGAATAAGGATGGAAAGGCTCTAGCAACGTGGCCAGCAGTTGTATTTCAGGAGTGCATCAGCTGGGGATGGTGGAGTGCACTGAATGATGCCACAAGAGGTGGGTTTGTTCCACTGGGTTTCAGTTTCCATCAATATATTGTACATCAGCTAGACCTTATGTTGCTACACTTACCTAGACATACTCACACATGTTCATGCAAAATTAAAATGGATATCCTGTTGACAATCAAGCATTTAAAACAATGGCAAACTACAGTTTTTGCATGGATGACTGTTAAAATGACAGTTTCCAAACTTAAACTGTGATGCTCTCACCAGAGATTTTTTTTTCATCTACACTAACATCTTTACAATATGCTTATGTGTGCAGCCTAACTTCCAGCTGGTGTGGTGGAAAAGGAACACCAGACAACATGTGTGTTGGATTAAGATTATATCAAAATAAAAGTTTATGGGTCATCTACTGGAATGTTTTCTCTAAGTGTAGCTCATCCAGAATAAATTGTATCACCTGTTTGGCTTGTTCACTGTCCAGTGTTCTGATTTTGTGTCACTTTCTTTCCCTTTCTCTGCTGCATTAGATTTAAGTCACTCACCAGCACTAACAAATTAGTTAGAGGGAAAAAGTCATCTGTCCTACACAGTGCAAATAGATTCTATTTCCCTAAAGCTTTCACCTAATTGAGGCCACGTTGCTTTTAAGTCAATGACAAAAATCCCATTCCCTTCATTAAGATCAAAATCACATTCCCAGAAGAGATCTGGATATTTCCAGAAACAGACTGATCCTAACTCAATAACCGTTTACACCTCATATAATCATAACTTAAGTTCTTCCAGATGATCTTTTAGACATAAAGGCCTTATAGCGAAGTGCCACCTGGTGGACAAAATTAAATTGCCTTTTTTTTCCCTGCTCCACCTAACCAGGCAGTACAATTTCTCCTTCCAGAAAGACCTAAGATACAGAGGCCTCTAGTGACCAGACCTAAACTAATTTTATCTATCTACACGTAGATATGGTTTTATTTATTTATTTGTTTATTTATTTACAGAAGTAGTCCAGGTGCACATCTATTATTTTTTTTCTGCTGTAACTCCCACAGCGATGAAGAATGCTGATAGCTGCAGTAGGAACAAGTTTTGTAGCAGGCATAAAAAATGCCAAGAATTAAAAGCCATGTAGTGTAAGGAGCTGGAAATTCATCTTCCTGAATAGGAAGCCTTTCTTCCTAGCAGTTATTGTTCCTGTCAGCTGCACAACTGTTTTTATAAATAATAATAATAATAAAGCTAATTTATATATTGCTGCTAGAATGGGCTTTGGAGGAAACTGTGGAGCCTGGAATTCCTGTATGATTTAGACTTGTTCACGGTTGATGTACACATGGGCTTGAATTTGTGAACTTAGCTGAGTACATGAATTAGGACATTGAACAGGAAATAGATGTCTGAGAGCCTAACATATCTGGATCTGTTACACTGAATAAGATAATCTCTATTCATCACCACCCTTATGAATGTTTGAACCACAATAGCTTTGGAGGTAGAAACACCAAACTGGACATTTATAACACAATCTAACCCAGAGATGTTTCTAGCCATGAGAAACAACAGATATCCTAAACATGATGGCTGAAGTCCATCTCTACAGCTATTTTTTGAAACAGTTCTAACTCAAACCATAGCCAAATTAAAATGGATATCCTGTTGATTAAGATTGCACTCAATCTCTGGTAGAGCTCAACACAAACGTTAGTGTCCATCACAGAAATTTCTCTGCTTTTCACTATACTGGGCATGATTGTTAATGTGTGGACATATGATATACATATTATTTCTAAAAATGAATTCAAATAATATTGTAACATACTTAATTACTATATATGTATTCATGTGTATAAAATAGACTGAAGTTTTCGGAGACTTATTTAGATATTAGCCACTAGGCGGTAGTATAAGATTAAGTCATGTAAAAGTAACTGATAGTTTTGTATTCATTGTGTAGCAAGCTTCAAAATACACACCAGCTCTATAAGAATTTTTTTAATAGGTATTTTCATGCTTCTTTATCAAATCAACATTCTTATAAAGATTTCATGATAGTTTAAGTGCAGTATTTAAGGCCAACTTACCACAAGGGCAAGGGTACATAGAAACCCAATCTCTTCCCTTCCCTTATCTGTTTGTAAGATTCAGAAACACACATTTGGCATTGCGCAATCTTAATTACCTTAAAGAACTACAATGTGATCAACTTCTTTACTCTTCGCTATCTGTCCTCCACTGGAGCTGAACTGGAATGACTGGCATAAGTTTCTCTTTTCACAGAATCATATTGTGTTTGAGGTTGGAAAAGACTCCTGGAGATTGTCTAGTCCACCTGTCTGGGAACTCCACTTTGAGTTGGGTCATCTACACTTGGTTACCCAGGACTGTAACCAGTTGGATTTTGAGTATCTCCAAGGATGGAGACTCCACAGTTTCTCTGCATAGCCAGTGCCAGTGCTTGATCACCCTCACAGTAAAAAAGCTTTTTTCTTGTGTACAGATAGAATACTATGTTTTTTCATGTTTTCATTTGCAACCATTGCTTCTTGTCCTATCAGTGAGCCTTCCCTTCTATCAGGCATTTATACACACTGCAAGATTCCTCTGAGCCTTCTCTTCTCCACACTAAACAGTCCCAGCTCTTGCAGCTTCTCCTCCATGAAAACAAGCTCTACACCCTTAGTCACCCTATGGCCTTTTGCAGGACTCCCTCCTGTAAAGCTGCGTACATACGCTGCTATGAGTGGCCACTTCCAAAGATACAAGGTGATCTTTGCAACGGATTGACCTTTGCTTCTTAAAATAATAATAATACAAAGACATCAAGATTGTGAAATAGACTCACATGAGCATGGATTACTTGAGAGTAAAACCACCGACTGCAACGTAAAATCCCAGTGCCTCTTACTTGCAATCTTGCTAGTGTTTCTGATGAATATGGAAATTTAAATTTGTGTATAATATGACAAATTAATTTTATAAGATTAGAAGCATACAAAAAGGAGAAATGTAAGACTACAGGATGTTTAAATAGCAGAATACAATTCAATCTGGGAGGCTCTCAGCTACAGTAGAGGAAGTCAGCTTGGCTCACTCCCTCTTCTGTGTTTGACTTCTGCATGCTCGTATGATAATATGGTTGATTGCCTTCATTGCCTGTTAGAAAAGGTTCTCCCCAGGCAAATTTGGGTAAATACCAAAAAGGCCAGGTATGCATGATTTCTGCTCTTTTTCAAGCAAATGAAAAGATCAGATCTTTCTGCAGCAGTGCCTCCCTTGCTTAAAATAACTTGAAATATGTATTTACTATTAAGATGTTACGCCCATATTTTGATGTTATTTAACAGCAGATCTTCAGCATAGCTTGAATGTGGGCCATAATTGGTGAAAAACCCAGTTAATGGAAAAAGATTACAACAGACAAAGCTCCACGTATTTTGTTTAGCTCAGTTCTTTTATTTTTCTAACTATTCCTTGTTACTGCTCTTGATAGACTGTGCTGGCACTGTTAAGATTAATGTCAGAGAAATGGAAAACTTCCCAAATATTTAAATTAATCTACATAAAAATGGTAATAGATAAATATATAATTTGATCTTCTTTTTACAGACTCCGTATGCACAGGAGATTATTTCATGTACAGGTCCATACATGTAAGTACACCTTAATAAAGAGGTTGCAAAAGTCTTGAAGGTTTGTGATAAATTCTATCACCTAGGAGATCTGAATTCATGTTTTCTTTTGAGATCTTTATCTAATGTTCTTTCTGCTCTACCAGGTATGTGTAGTTCTTCCTGAACTACATGGGGCTATTGCTTATTACAGCACTATGCTGTAGCATCTCTCTTGGATTTATATTTTATTGATGGAGGAATGTAGGGAGATCACTCAGAAGAGAGCCTTTGTTACATTTTCACAATTTAAAATTATTTTCTCTGTTGGGATAAGCATATAGCACATTTTTAGGAAGATTAAAAAGTTTTCTTCAATTTATGTTCACATACAGCACATTTTTCAAAAAGCTGTTTTTTTTCTTTTTGATGCTTGCCAACATCCTTATCAATGTGCATTTTGTGGAGTGCTGCGTGGTTTCGGAATATTGTATGTGAAATAAATTTTAAGCTCACAATGGACATAAACCATAAAGTCAAAAGGGAAATAGTAACGTGATTTAATCTCAGGGTTTGTTACAGCTTGTTACACAAAGAGGAGCCAAAAACTACACAAGAATGTGGGGTCACTCTTTCTGAAGAATGAATTCCATAAATGTTCTCATTGGACTGGAGTTCTGCCCTTTAAATGCAAACACATTCAGGAAAGTCCATGCTCTTTAATTCTGAAGTCTATATATTGGTATGCACATTCTAGCAAGCTTGAAAAGTATAATTAGAATCCAACTAAATCTACCTCAGTCTTGCAAAACCTTTGCCACAGATACTAATTTCTACAAGCACAGTTTTGATCTAAATTGGGACTCCCCTTGATAAATATTTGCAAAAACAATCAGATTTCTGTCCATTTTTATTTTGGTGGAGTATTTTTAAATCCTGATCTCTCAAAGAAAATGGAAAGACTCGCAGCACTTCTACTAGTGCAGGGTGAGCTCGTATTGGCTAATATGGAAAATACTTTTTCCTATCTCCTTTTGTTCATTTTAAGCTTGATGCAAATCATGTATCCTCAAGACCCATTTCCCTGTTCTTTTCCACTATTTTTGGAGGAAGTTCATCCTATCTATTCCTCTTTCTCTCTTGAAATGTAACATGAAGATAGATATTGTGATAAGTACTGAGGGCAGAGGAGAATTCTCAAAAAAATATGCTACAATATGCTTTTCTGTTTTTCTTACAAAGAAATTTGAATTAGCATAGTTTATGATAGGGACAACAAGCATGTGACATTTCAGCTCCTTTTGCCATGAGATAATATAGCAATTTCCTGTATTTGTAGGTATTGATATATTACAAAAAATGTTCTTTCCATAAAATAATAACATTAAACTCTTGCTTCTTAATATATTACCTTGAAAACTCTAAGAATCAATAGTTATTTTAGGAGGCTATCCAAAGGTTAACCAGATAAATCTAAAATTATGCTTATAAACAATCTAAACAATGACCAGCCATAGAAACAGATGCTGCTTCTGGAAGGGCCCAAAACATTTTCACCATTAATTCAATGTAAAACTCCTGTTTGGAGCTTGTCAGCTGTGGTCTTTCGTGTTTACCTTTTAATGCACTGTTCCTTGAAAGGTGAGATTTGTGACACAGTGGGTGAAGCTGCTTTAACCAGAAACAACGGTAAGCCCCTGCATACATGATTAACAGGAGAACTTGTATTGCTCTCCTGAAATCAGTGGCACTGTTTTTTTAACTACAGTTAAACAAACTGCAACTGAAAATAAGCAAAGTCAGCCTTAGTTTTTACTGTCTTTGCTTAGTATTTGCAGTACCTGTTAATGGCATTTAATTGTCTTAGTTTATATTATCATCACACGTTACTCCATGTTTGAAAATAAGATTTTTTTATATCTGCTTTTGATCATTCCCTAGTTTTGTTTTACTACAGCTTCATTTATTCGGGTAACCAGATTGTCAGAATCAAATGATTTGTGCTGGAAAGATACCAAATTACTTAACTCAGTGCTCCAAAATATTCACCTGAGTCAAATAACTTTAATGAAACAATACAATCTGGTTTCTTACACAGAATATGTGTTACCTGAATGAGGATGAACCCAACAAAGGAATATGCAGATTAAGCAGTGGTAGTGTCCTCAAGCAGATCTCCTCCTAGTAATAGGTTTTGGGTTTTTTTAACTATCAGAAAAAAAAAAAAAAAGTTGAGTGCAGGCTTAGTGCTGGGATATATTCACTGGGCAGATTTTTTCCAAAAGCTCTCTGGATGGGGGAAAAAGTCATTACAACACAATAATTTTAAAGAGTTATGCAAAATAAATGCAAGATATGAGTGTTCCATATAATTTATTAGTTCCTGTGCTTCATCAGTATTTCAGTCTTCTCTGCATTAAGGTATTTCTTAAGTCCATGGTTTGCTATTTCTAAAGGAGGTGAAGTTATCCAAAGTGGGAAAGAATGCCTGGGAATTTATGGACTAGATACATGGAGATGTAAAAAATAATATAAATATTAAATCCAAAGAAATGGTGTGGTAATTGCAACTCTGAGGCAACATAAGGTAGGAATTAAAAGCACTTACTCCCCCTTTAGAAATATATTGGAAGAAACATTTAAGAGTCAGTTGCATAAACCAATTCTTGCTTTGAAGGGGTTGATTACAGTTATCTTTGATCTCATCCAAGGGCCAAGAATCAGCTACATATATTTATTTGATTGGGTTGTACCCATTTCGGATATTTATAGCCATTGATAAAATACACAAGTCAGTGTATGGAGATAGATTTCAAACAGAATAATGCCTAATGAGTCATGGAAAAGGATTTTTTTTTTTTTTTTTAAATAACTCCTCTTATAGTCAAGGTAACATAGCTACATTTGCACTTCCAAAGACTAGATAATGTTTAATTCATATAGCTATGGAGTTTCAGGATTATCTCTTGAATAAGTTAAAAATAAATATATGTAAGGCAAAGAAATTAATATGTTTTACAGGACATCAACAGGGGGAGGAACAGAGAGAGACAGAAAACAAAGCATATGTGGAGGGAATAAATCTGTCTAGAACCTTGGAGTACTCCAGGGGAGATAAGTTTTAAAAGCTCTCATAAGAATAGCTTCCAAACATTTGTGTAAAAGGCCTCTGTCACTAAGACATCTGAACTTTAAAACAACAGTACGTAAATACACCTTCACAATGTGAGAAAAAACAATTTGTGCTCACAGCAACATGAGTGGGAGATGCCCAGGTTCTCCTGAGCAGATTAAGAGGAATGGGACCCAGTGTTGTGTATGTGGAAATCAGTGTGCTCAGTAGCTGAGCTGCCGAGTAACGTTATTTTGTTATCCCCCAAACATCTGTCAGCTTGCATTTGCCAATAGTTTGGCCACCACAATATAAGAAGGACATAAAATTGTTAGATGGTGTCCAAAGGAGGGCTACAAAGATGGAGAAGGGTTTAGAGAGCAAGATCTATGAGGAGAAGCTAAGGTCCCTTGGTTTGTCCAGCCCAGAGAGGAGGAGGCTGAGGGGAGGCCTCATGGTGGCTACAGGGTCAGGTTGGGTGTTAAGGAAAGGTTCTTCAGCAGAGGGTGGTGTGTGTGGAACAGGCTGCCCAGGGCAATGGGCACATGCCCAAGCTGTCAGAGTTCAAGGAGTGTTTGGACCGCACTTTCAGACACAGGGTTTGGTTTTGGGTGGTCCTGTGTGGAATGAGGGATTTTTTCTTTAAGTCCCTTCCAACTTCAGATACTCAATGATTCTATAATTCTGAGTATTATCCATCACTATCATAGTTCTTGTTACTTATTTTGCTGTTCATTATTACCTGTTTATGAGTTAACAGTGCAACTCTAACATACAGCATGAAATGCCTGGTCCTTCGAAGCAACTCTTCAGATGAGAACTGGATAAATCTGGAAGATGTGCAGACAAGGAGTTCCTTTGAAAATTGAATAAAGAGGTTTTTCTATACAGAAAACAGTAACCACAAAAAACTTGGGGAAAAATGTAATTACCATGTCCTTCTGCACATCCTGGAGCTTAATGGGGCATTTGGTGCTTGGAGGATGAGTAATTTCTGCTAGAGGAGAGATTTTGCTTTGGGCCTTCTAAATTTATGTGAGCTTTCCTAGGCAGTCAGTGTGCCATTATTAAGTTTGCTGTAGAGCCTTGCACATTAATGCCTTATCTCAACTCGTTCCTGCCCACTACTGTAATATTAATGCTTTGTAATGATGTAATAATAAGACAGAATGATTCAGAGCAGTGGAAGTGTTTGGAAACAGGTGCGTCAGCACGTTCCCTGTCTGCATCGTGGGAGCTGGCAGTGAGAACATGGCCCGGTTGGCCCACATTGCCTCCAAGGAGTCTGTTAATTCTGCTTTGGGGTTCTCATTCCTGATGGATCCTCAGTACTGCTGATCAGGAATAGTCAATTTTAGCTGCTTGTGATTGTTTTATTTTGCAAAGTTACTTATATGGGCAGATATATTTACATATAGATATAAATTTACATGTATTCGTAAAAATATGTGAACACACACACACACACACACACACACACACACACACACACACACACACACACACACACACACACACACACACACGTTTCTCCAATGCCAAAAAAAACCCCAGGAGAAATAACAAGGTGAAATAATAAGGAAAAATAATAAGGAGAAAAAATTGAAGAAGCACAAAATTGTTAAAGAATGAATAAAGATTGGTTCCTGGTTTACCGAGGGCCAACTTTATCTCGATGACTTTGCAGTAGCAGGAAACATCAGGTTTTTTTTTTCATTGGATGCGTGACTAAAGTTCAAAGACCTGTTTTCCTAGATATTTTTTCAACACTCAGGTAAGGCTAACAAACTGGCCAGTAAGTTGAGTGTTAGACTTTGTACGCAGGAAGAGAACTGTGTGCTGCTTTTAGCATCACCTTTCCACTTGCCAGTCCAAGGGGAAGCCTAGGCATTTCTCACTATTGGCACTATCAGTCCTGCCTCTCTCTAGCTGTTAGTATCATTCAAATACTTTATTGTTATTGCTATCTCCACACAAAATACAAAATTACTTTTGATTTCATTAAAATGGAAAAAAATTGAACAAAGAACAAGCACAGAGAGTTTCTGCCATAAAGTATAGCTTAAAAATACGCTAAATAGACTTGTTTGCAAGAAAAAAAGTAATCCAGAATTAATTCTGGACTATTTTCAGTGATGTTTTTCAAAGATATTTATGCCAGCATTCTCACAATCTTATGTGTCAGTCCCAGACAAACAATGACTACAGAATGATCTCAAATTTATTTTGAGTTCTTCAGCTTACAAATATCTATACCTCCTAAATGAGGAGAGGAAAACACAGTGGAGGCGTCAAGTTAGACATGAACATTTGGAAATGCAATCAGTACATATATCTTGTGATTATTTTTGTTTAAAAAATAAAAAGACAGGCCCAGTTGAAAATGAGACCTAAAAAGAATTTTGTTGTAGTGTAGCTTCATTAATTGAATAGAATTACATTGAAATTAATATTCAATCCAATCACTATATAGCTGGTAAAAAAATCCCACTTTTCAAACCCATTTAGCTTGCTCTGTGCCTGCCAGTGTCAAAGAGTTATAGCTGAAACAATTACTGCATGAGCTGACTTTTAACTTTCATGAAAGCTTTGCTTACTGATTCAGCACTACATTTTAAGTTTACAAATCCAGTGTCAGAAATCAATGGCATAATGTTCTTATGGTAATCTAAGGAGAAGCCTTTTCTAAACCTAATGTACATTGTATTTATTCCTAAAATCTCATCAGCTAATCCCTTAGAAATAAACTGTTGTTCTATAAATGTCATGTATTTTCCTGTCTGTGTTTTCAATTCAAATGAATGTTTCCTTTTCTGAACTTCTCCCACAGAGTATCTTTTACCTCTGGTTACAAAGAAAAAGCATTAATCATCTGGGAAGATGGAACACTTAAAAAACCTCCATGCAGAGTTCATAATGAAAAGTATATCTGCGTGTATGACACATCTTTGTTGGTGGACATGTTGCACATAGGTCATGGAAGATGTTGTCAGGAGACGTATTCTGGGAAGCCAGTCTGCTATAGAAAATCCAGTTGTGTGATGTTTGCAAGCAACCCTGGCCTATTCAAAAACGATTTGGCATAGATTATATTTCTGTAGTTCGTGCGAGTTTAGATTTGTTTATAACAAGACTCAACAGAAAACTCCAATTAAAAATAGGTATCTCTTCTTAGAATCATAGAATGGCCTGGGTTGGAAGGGACCTCAAAGATAATCAAGTTCCAAAACCAGTCACTAAATCAAGTACTACATCAGAGCCCCATCCAGCCTGTCTTTGAAGACCTCTAGGGACAGGGCATCCACAACCACTCTGGGCAATGTGTGCAATTCTTCATTGCACTCTCCCTGAGAAGACAAGGGGTAAACAAGCTCTGGTTTGGGCACATCTCTAAGCAGAAATGTTAGTTGAACTAGTACCCTTCTGAAGAGTCACCAGTGAAATCACTATGTTGAGTAATGGTGCTTCACAGAGCTGCCCCAGTGTCTGCCAATGACTGAAAGAGACTGCCTTTAAAAATGACTTTGCATCACTGATTTAAAACCCTGCAGAAACCAATGGGAATTGAAAATGTAGTGCAAGAAATCTTGTTCTTTGTTGTTTGACAGTGAAAAGGCACTTGGCTCTAATAATTTTCCTAATGGCTTAACTTGCCTGTTGCAGTGTGTTACAGAAGTGAACTAGTCAGAGAGTGATTGCCAAAATTAACAAACCATGAGATCACTCACTTTTTAAAGAGAGAACTGAAAACTCTGCTTGCAGTAGAAGTTCAGACAATTAAATGTTCGCTCCAGTTAGGACAACAACATAACATTAGCATCATTTCTTTGTGCTAGCTTAGAAGCATGTATTTCAAGATAAATTATCTACTCATCAAAGGAGTCAGTTCTGAACCTTGTTCCACTTTTAAATTCCTTTCTATCAGGTATCAGGCGGCTCAGAAGCCCAAATGCTGTCATTTCCAATTTGGAAAAAAAAAAAAAAAAAAAAAAAAAAAGAACAGATAAAATAAAGCTTAGTGGTATATTTGAGTATAAAATGGCCTTATATAAAATGAGGTCAGCTTGGCTTATGTTATACTCAGAACATAAGTGAACATGCTGAACTTTTTAGTTCTTTTTGCATGCTGTTCTTTGTATAGTACAAAAGGCATTTATGATATATATTGTCATTTCAAGTATTCTTGCCAAGCAGTTTCTCAGTCTTTTCATAAATTTAAAGGAACTATATAACAGTTCAGCACATTTAATAAACATACTTTATATGGAAATAACTTTTTGAATAGTAGCATGAAAAAGTTTATCTTAGAAAGTTCTGCTTTAGTTTTTCAAAAGCAAACTAATCAGGATCTGATTTAAGACCTTATGTTAATGATAACTTGAATGCAAATGCAAGCATAAGTTAACTGGACTGATAGCCCTTTGCTGTACTTTGAAGACTGCATATAAATTTGGAATCAGCTCATGTTTTAGTAAGAATTGAGAAATATTAAAAAAAAAAAAATCCTAAGTTTATAACAGTGATGAGCTAAAAGTGTGTTATGCTCCCATAGATGAAGAATTGAAATACAGTGTGCAGTACGGCAGGTGAAAAAGAGTGCACTCATTTCAATTCCCAGCATACAACAGATCTTTCACACACTCTTTGATGAAAAGAAAGTTAAGGATCATTTTCTATAGAGTTTCATGGAAATGAGTGGTTTAGTGACCCAGGCACATATTCTCAAATGTATCTGTTAATATGGGCTTCAACACGGCCACCCTGATTTGAAAATTACAATAGCTCTTCCAAGAAGTACCAACGAAGAAACTGATGAAGCTCAATCACACAATTAGTTAAGCACTGTGCCTAAGGATTTTTCTGTATTAAAATGTAAGCGCAAGCAGGTGCCATATGCTGCATGTGGAGTTTAATTTTCAGAACTGCTGAATAGCTCTGTGCACCCCTTAGATCTCTGGGAGAACTTTTAGGTTTAAATAATAGGCAAAATGCACCTCTCCTTAGCACATATAGGTTGTTTTGAAAGTAATGCTTCCTGGTTATTTCCATGGAGACTTTAAGAGATACAAAGAGCACAATAACATTATTTGATAGAGCAAATTTGCAGATACTAAACAGTTTTTCAATATAGCAACAACCATTAGCTATGCGTTTTTATCAGTGATGAACAAGAGCTTGTAGGCTGTGCTCAAAAAATCTGCACAGACATCACTGTCACCACCACTGAAATGCACCAATCACCACCACCTCACTGTTTGCACCCACTGCTTGGTCTCTATATAAACATTGAGCAAATGTTGATGAATATCAGTGGGTGCCATTTTTTCCACATGGGGGAATTCAGTGCCACACCTTTGCTCCGTATGTACTTCCATGTCAGACACCATTCTGTCAGACTGCCCCTCTGCTGCCATCTGTCACATGGCAACAAAATGTAATGAAACATTGGCAGGAAGGTTCACCCTCTGTGGCCATACCACTGACATCTGCCTCTGATGTTGTGGGCCAACCTAATAACATAGGAGGCATTGCTTTTGGAGCAGTCCTCATAGCTTACAGTTATCTTTTAATTTCTCTTGGTAGGGACACTCCTGTTTTTCTCCTTTCAGAGTCAAAAATAATTTCTAGATAATTTCAGTACTATTTCATTTTGTCATTGCAGAGAATGAATTACAGGCACGCTACTATTCGGAATACTTGGGAATAAAAACAGTAACAGTGACTACTCATGCACTAACCTGAAAATAACATTTAATGCTTAACAGATTAAAGCAAACATTTTTGTGTCTTTGACACTGTAGACTGCGATTTTGTGCAATTCCCTATTAAACATCTATGTAATGTCAGTCTAGTCAGCTGTTTGCTTGATGTAGCTGAGTTTGATGTCAAACACATTTGGGATGCTTGTTATACTGTGAATCAATGCCAGCCAGTTTTAATTACGTTCTGAGGAAATATTCTTTTAATTATTTAATGGCTCTCCTCTGGTGTTTAACTGTGCTTTCCACAGACTCCTTTTCAAATAGTTGCATCACTTGAATTTTATTAGTTAACTGGTTGACAGATCTTTCTTTGAGGAGCTGTGAATTATAGAATCATAGAATCACTCAGGTTGGAAAAGACCTTAAAGATCATCAAGTCCAAGCATGACCTAACCATACTACCCTAACTAACAACCCTCTGCTAAATCATGTCCCTGAGCACCACATCCAAATGGCTTTTAAACACATCCAGGGATGGTGACTCAACCACCTCCCTGGGGAGCCTATTCCAGTGCTTAACAACCCTTTCTGTAAAGAAGTGTTTCCTGATATCCAACCTAAACTTACCCCAGTGCAACTTGAGGCCATTTCCCCTTGTCCTGTCACCTGTCACCGGTGAGAAGAGACCAACCCCGCTCTCACTCTAAGTACCTGTCAGGTATTGGAAGAGAGGAATAAGGTCTCCCCTCAGCCACCTTTTCCCCAGACTAAACAGCCCCAGTTCCTTCAGTCTCTCCTCGTAGGGCACGTTCTCCAAGCCCTTCACAAGCCTTGTTGCCCTTCTTTGGACCTGCTCCAGCACCTCAGTGTCCTTTCTGTACTGAGGTGCCCAAAAATGAACACAGTACTCGAGGTGAGGCCTCACCAATGCCAAGTATAGCGGCTTCCCTAGTCCTGCTCACCACACCATTCCTGATTCAGCTGACTGTCCATCAATACACAAAGTTCCCTTTCCATCAGGCCATCCATCAGTTCGTTCCTTGTGCCCAAGGAAGGGAGATAAGAATTACTGAGAGGAGAAAACACTGGAGCTGCCTCCACATAGGATGCATTCTGATGGGGATCATTCACAAAATGGGACAGAAGCTATGAAATGGCAGCAGAAAGGGGAAATCTGCATATTCTAGTCTGATCGTTGCTAGGAAATAATCAGAGAAAATGGAAACAACGAAGACTAGTAGTTCTCCACCAGTAAATGCAATTATTATATATTATTTACACAATGAGCCAAAGTATACTGCATTGTACCCTAGATGAGCCACATTCTCATGTCTTCTTCTGTTAATCTGCTGCAATTTAATTTGAAGTGCCATGTTTCAGTATTGCTGTGTGTTTTGTATCCTGCCTCGCTGCATTTCCAAGGCTTGATGAAATGGGATATAATCCTTTAGATGTCTGCTCAAGGCTTAATGAATGCCACTATATCTTGCTTTCTTATGTACTCTTGAAATTCTTGCAGATTTCTAATAATAATTATATCCCATCCCCCAGCAAAACATATCAAGTACGTTTTCTCAGTCAGTCTTCCTCTTGCTCCTTTGCTCCCAGACCTTTCGTGAAAATCTCTTTACAAGAGGGTGGTGGGCATTCAGCCAGGCTTAGCTATACTTCTTTGTGAATTTGGTAAAAGGGAAGTTAGGGCTTTACAGCATGTGTACCCACAAAACATTCTGTTGCGTGATTTTGATATGCCTTAATTAATCTGCACACTTGGTTAAAATTAAGCAAAATCTAAGAGCTGCTCGGAATATACCATTTCCAGAGAGATTTACATCCTACTGCTTCATGTAGGAAATTGCCTTGTTGCATTTTTAAGAAGACCCCCCACCAGATGTCCCCCCTCCCCCACCAAAATGATGGCAAAAGACTATTTAACTGGCAATTGAAATTGTTATAATTCAGTTCTCCATTATACTGTATGTGCTGTACCATAGTACCTACATTTAGAGATGATGTAGTAATAGCCTCACACTGTAGGAAGGATACATGATCTAATAGCAGCGCTTTACAAATGGAGAGCTTGAGCCAGGCAGAGCAGGTATCTCCCTACATATCTCTCAGTATGTGGGAAATGATGCTATGTTTCAGGTGCCTGTTTTCTAGAACTGGAAGCTACACACAAACTCCCTGGATTTGTGTTCAGACACGTGTTTTGGGGGAAGTGAAAGAAAGTAGTGGGATACACTAAAGTCTTTTGGCCTACTTGTTAGGAAGTTTTGATTTCTGCTCAGAAATGCACCAAAAGTGGACTGATCCACTGATTTGATATATCTCTCTATATATTTAAAAGCTAAATAAGGAAAAAGAAATGAAATCTCAGGGGTTGAATTAGCATTTTCACAGGAGTACTACTTGGAATATACATTTAGATTCGTCACTGCCATAGGATGCCACAGAATGCCAGTTAATCAAAGGGCACATTTTTACATTTACTGTGCCACCAAATGTGACAAACTACTTGCTATTCCCAGTCACCTCTTTGCTAGTATGGAATGGGCTTTCTGATCTTAAGAAAAAATGCTTTCTCATCAATAAGGAAACAATGCAGAAATGAGAGAGTGTAGACTAGGACAGAGAAGCGTACCGCTGGTGATAACGAAAGCCAAAATACTTAAGGAAGTGATAATGCATGATTGAAACAGGCATGGCCAAGAGAGGAGAATTTTTGAAGCATCCTTTGAATGACACGCTTGCTGGTGCCTATGTCACTTGTGAGGATGGTGCTGAAATGAGTCAGAAAGAATTTACATGAGCATCTCAGATAGACTTAATTTCACCCATGGCTGCAGCAATGAGAATCAACCTCCTTCAGATATAGCTATCTTTCTTTCTCTGCATACACATGTTTCCACTCACTTTGACAGTTTTGTACTTAATGTGGAAAGGGCAGCAGGGCCTGGCCATAAGATCATGCTTACATTCCACAGAGTCCGAGACGAACAGGAGAAATGAGTCCATGACGCTTATTTCATAGTGCACACAAAATAATGGGATACCTCTGGTGCTTGAGTTCTAGACATTGACAATTGAAAGTGACTGCTCATAAAAAGAAGTCTGCATATTTGATATCTTGCCAACTAAGCTACGAAGCAAGAGGCACTGGATTTATTTTTCTGGCACTGCTAGTCACAATGTGAGCCAGACCCAGAACCTCAGCATTACATAGGGTAAATTGGTTTGGGGGAGCTGAGAGCCCACAATGAACCTAGCCGCTTTTTAGACATGAATCGGACTAGAAAAGGAGATGCAAGCCAATGATTGTAGATTAACCCATTTTTCCTATTTTCTTGAAAACTGAAACCTCTGTGTTCCAAGTGGGATCAGTCCTGCAAGTACAAAAAGAAAAGAAAAAAAAAGAAAAAAAAAAAGGAAAAAAAGAAACAGTAAACCAAACAGAAACCCAGAGCCCAAGGGTACAAAGGCAATGAAATATCGATTCTTTTGCTTCATCTCAGCTGCCTATGCATACAGCAGAATTATGGATGCTTCTTTCATCCCACCTTTTGTCAGATGAGCCCATAGGGATGGTTGGTTCTGGGTGGGGGATTGTTTTTCACACCATGCTTGTACATCCCATAACACAGAGGAGGTCTCCCTCTGATAAATTCATTGGATGATGCAAGTGATAGTAAGAACAAACGATGGGGACATCTTGACTGACAGAATCTATTTACAGACTCAAGACGTAAGGAGCAATCTTTCAGTGTGTTTCTGCCAAATCAATGGCCGACAGTGCTGGGCACAGATAGTATTTTACAGGCTTAACTTCCTAGTTCCCTTTTCACTTTCTTCGTGCAGAATTTTGAGGTGTAAAAACTGTCTAACATAAAGGTTACATGAAGAATAAAAAGGGGAAATCTGGCTAACAAAAGGATTTGCTGCAGCTATTAAAAATAAATAATTTCCCAAACCACTAGTGCAACTGAATGGGCATTTCAAATATTCTAATATAGACAACCATTCAGTTGTAGCTCTAATGATTACAATATGAGCTTATGATTCATATAAGAAGTGGTGTAATTACTGTGAATATCCTACTGGATTTTGAAATAAGGAAAAAAGGAATTTTCATGCTTTCTAGGTCAAAGATAAATATAATTGATTTATGATTAACATCAATGTCCAGGCTTATCTTCCAAATATATTGTATTTCTCAGAGAAATGAGGATAAAGGCATTTTTCTCATCTCAATTGAAACAGGGTATTTGCAAGCCGGAGTGGATAGGAGGAATTCTACTGAGAGCTACTGCTAGATGAAGATTTGACATCATTCATGCTGGATTCCAGTCCATCTGTTGTATGGCAGTAGGAAGATGAATGGGAGGTCAAAAGTCTAAAGAATAACATGAACAAGGTTTTTAAAGGACATATTTATAAAGTAACACAATTAGAAAAAAACAGATCCACATCTTCCTGTCAGTTCGGTACAAATTAATTAAGCAACACTGATCACCAGGCATTTTTTGGGAACTAGTGAGAGTCAGAGGTTAATAGTCCAAGCCTGTGCCCTAGACCATCAGTATTTGCCAACTTCTCCTGCCACCCATTACCCCATACCAAGCCTCTTATTGTAATTTAGATTAAAAACAAACAAACAAACAAAGAAACAAACAAAAAACCCACAACAAAATGTGGAAAGATATTCTAATTTTGGGAAAGCTGTATCAACAACTGAGCAATAGTTATTCCTAGAGGGACACAGGTTTGATTCTGAAAAGCACTGAATTCCACCATTTGCCATCAATCCCTCTGGATCTCTGATCATCAGCAGTTGAGAGAAGCTCTATCAAGTCTAACTGACTTGCACCCTTAATTTCATGACTTTGGAAGTCCGATTCAGATAATAATGCAGATGACTACATCTTGAGGCTCTTTAAGTATCCTCAGCCACCATTAATACAACAATCAAATCACACTACTAGGTCTAAGCTGACTGCACTCATCTCCAGAAATTCCCATGTTAAGTGCACCCCTTTTCAAAAGGTGTCTCTTGCAAAGAGTCTGGAAGGCCATGCAAAATCAGACTGCTATGCAGAAGGTAAGGAAAAAGATTGAGAGCCTAGATGAGTGGCATTATACCTGAAGGTTTACATTTTACACATTTCTCTGGAATACTGAATAATTTTGCAGCACTCACTCTGTCTTATTCATCAGCAAGGATGACTTACTACAGGTATCAACTGTGTTAAAAAATGTGTGACTCCACTTTCAGACAAAGATGAATATGATTCTGACCGTACCACATAACAGGATGAATAAAACAATTCTGAACATTCGATTCCTTACTCTGTACAAGGTTGGACAGGTTAGACATCTGTGGCAGGACAGCCACTCCCTGTCTGCACAACTGGCTGAAATGCCAGTCAACTACAGAGCTCCCTGATGCTAACACTTTGTGTTCAGGAGTCAAGCTTCCAGATATCTGAGTCATTCTAACTCTTTCATAGAATCATAGAATCACAAGGTTGGAAACGACCTATAAGATCATCTAGTCCAACCGTCTTCAACTCAACTGCCAGTCAAACTTCCATTGACATTAATGGCAGCAGTAGCTATGGCTCAATTCTGCAAGGTTGCAGCTAAGCTAATAGGCACCGTATTGTTATTCTTCAAGTTCTCCCATAAAGTTACAACTCTCAAGATTCTGGTATGAGAATACTGCATAATGATATTAATGTCCAGGAAGGATAAGTATAGAGAGTATAATTATGCAAAGTTCTCTTTTGAGGTAGGTTGGGATTTAACCATCTTTTTGTAAAGCTCACTTCTATAGATAGAAGTCCTTAGCTGGACCTCTGGCTTCAAATTTACCTTAAGACTCAGACAGCTTTGCAATCCCCCTAGGACTGTGGCTGCAAATCAAAGGTGTAACCTCTCCACATATGCAGTAGGATACACCAACCAAAAAATCAGGGAAGAGGGCACAATGTGTGTGCTGCAGAGAGTAGATTCTTGAAGCTTCCCTGTGGTATCACTGCCATGCTCCTCCCTTGTCCTGGAATGATTCCGGGTAATGTATAAAACCCAGCAATTTCATGAGGCTGTTCTAAACATTGTTCCTTACATCTAAAATCTCTCTCCTGTTAGCTTTGCTAAAACACATGGCGCTCAAGTCCTAGGTAGTTTCTAAATGGCTATCAATAGACTCTGCACTTAAAGGGAAATGTAAAAAGAACAAACCAAACACATATATCATACACCTTTTAGGGCTTAGACATTAAAAAGCAGAAGCTTAATCTTTGGAATTTTTCAGTATAAATAACTGAGCCTGTTTATTCAACTCCTGCAAATGTCTTCCACTCTCTTACATGAAATTTTCCTTAACTAGTTCTTTGAGGAAAAACACTTCTTGACTTTCCATACTATCATTTTCAATTTATAACCAGCAAACATAGCCTATTAAGAAGTTATTCCTGTGTACTGTGCTGTTTTAAAACTCAAGGAGAAATACAAGATACATTGAGAGTACATTCTGTTTTCTTGAAAAATGAATTATTTGATACAATTCATCTTGTCCACAGTTTTTGTTTTTGTTAAGAATGACCTTTCTGACTTCTCCAGTGTGACATAAAAAATCAAGATGGTAGCCACAAAATACTGCAGAGTTGATGGTAGTCCTTTCTGCCTGTTACTTATCTCAAAAGGAACTGAAATTATAGCCACTGGATGGGGATAAAAAGGCATACGATATGCACTTTACCGAACATTGATCTCTGCATATTTTTCAGATGTCAGTAGACAATGCTTGCACAGTGTTTCAAGAGTGCAAAGTATGGTTTGAAAAGTTAATAGTATTTATGAAGTGCTAAGACCTCCTCTAAGCTAGTATGCTGTGAAATGGAGAAACACTTTCTTTAGAAGTGTTGTGTGTATGCTCACTTTTAAAAGCATAGGAGACATGCTAAAACAAGTAATTATTTCAACATTTCTCATTAATCACGTTATCCTGCAGAATAGCAGGAAAGGAGATTTTATAAACTGCAAGCTACAACCAATCAACTGCATATACTCTGCAGTTTACAGGCTCTATTGATTAAAAAGGTGCATGGGCCTTAACCTACACTCTCAGATAAACCAAACTTCGTGGGATTTTGCTTGAATAAACACTGTAGGGTTGCATCCCAAACAGTGAGAGCACTTGTCCTTGGACACTGCTCCTACTACAGGCAGACCTTCCCGAGCATTAGCAGAGCAATTCTGCCCAGCAGAGTGTGAGTCTGAGTCTGCCTGTGCTCTCAGAACTCTTCCAAAATGTTTCTGAAGATAAACTGTACTTTTCTTTAACTTTGCATTTGTCAGGCAATTTTTCTGAGACGTGTCCCTTCAGTCGTGTCCTGCCCACACAGGGACATGACCATAGCTGCTCCAAACAGTAGGAATAGGGAACCTCAAAAGAGCCAAGGGAACTAGCTTTGTGGATGCCTCTCATATCACAAAGTGCAAAGAATGACAGACAGTGGTACTCCCAGCCAAAGTGAGGTTCACACAACAGACAGTTGAAGATACTTTCATCTGACTTCTGAAGTACTGAATATTTCATTATGAAACATACATTTACAAATAAAACGGAGTTGAAACTGTAATACAAATGGAAGTGGTAGGATTCGGGTTTCCTTTCTGTCTTTGGGGTTAGTGGAAGCTAAACATTAGTGTTAAAGGTTTTAACTTAATAAATGCATTGACGTACAAACTGTATGAGGTAAATGCATTACACATTCTCACATACATCAGGGTGAAGATTCTTTAAAGCTGCTGGCATGTGAGTTTGACTTTCCTAAGGGAAAGTGTATGTGAATTAGCAAAAATATAAGGGGTGGTTTTGGGGTTCTAAGAATTCTGTAAATTCTAACACCAGCAGGTGTTACGGTTTTCTTTTCTGCCAGTACTCCTGAAAAAACCTCTTTGTTATTCAAAATAGGGAGCCACATTTTAGCATTAATAATATATATATTGCTCACTTTTTTTTTTTTTTTTTTTTTTTTTATGAAGTTTCTGTTCTTCCCTTAATATTAGAAAATGCAGCCCTCAATTGGAGCAAGAACTGGTGTCCAGGAACTAAAGTAGAATTCTGACTCTGTGCCTATGGCATTCTTTCTTTCTTTCTTCTATGCATGTCTTTAGGGAAACCTCTACTTTCCCTATGCCTAAAAGCCTGCAGATCCATGAAGTTTAATTAGGCGCAGTAAAACACCTTCAGGACTATGAGTGCCAAACATTATTATAATTTATGACCTTCAGATAGTGAAGAAGTGCCCTGCTTTTACATAAGGCATGTCAGGTATTAGATCACGAAACTGTTTGAGAGCACTGCCCTTCTGATACAAGCTATACATGACCTAGTATGCTGGTAACTTGTTGCTTACACACATAACGCATCACCACTGAATTTTGTCAAGATACAGTACTTGCTGCAAGTGAAGGGCGATGTTGTAATGTTTATGTTTAGCTTATGCAAAATCAAAGCTTTTTATAAGAAGTCCTGTGACAGATTTCAGGGTAAAGGAATATGATAACCTCTAATTTAACATATCTTAAATCACAAGATCAAATGAGATCAAATGCAGATTTGGACATGTTGGAAGAAAAGTTCTACTTTCCTGATGAAATCTAGAAGAATTTAAATAATGTGCTTGGGAACTTTTACATTTTTTACATTTCCATGGAGAGTAACTAACTTTTCTTTATTTCTGTCACTTTTTAATAGTTAAAACATTTTTTCCCCTTTCCCTAAAGCTCATAATGTGGTAAAAAAAATCTGTTAGGAATAGTTAGATCAGTTTATAAATCCTGGCCCACTGCAGATTTTGCACATCTCAGGGGTTCAAGGATGGTGGGCAGGAATCTGATCAAAAATATAAAGCCAGACAGATTTCAGTGAATTCACTGGCGTTCCTCCAGATGTCAGAATAACAGAGAGCAGAGTGTAGTTCAGGAAGTGAAAAATAGAACAGAAGACCTATGTCTTTCACCATTGATGCTGTAACTCATGACAGAAACCTTCTCTGAAGCTGCAATGTGCTAGTGTTCCAACCATGCTGAATTCATTTACTTTGGCAGTTTCTTGATTATTCCATTGCCTCTTTATTTGAAGTGAAAACCAAGTCATATTGCCTGCTCCTTCTCCTGGCATATGATTACACAATACATCTTCCATTTTTTGCAATCAATTACTCCCTGTGCTTTTTCTCCATTGTGTACCACTGTTCATGGCTTTTGCAGAGGCTTCCATTTGAACATGAGTGGAAAGGAAAAATTTAAAAATAAAAAAAATTGTCTATGCGTTTGAAATGTGTGAAGAATGTCTACGTTATTCCACACAGTCACTTGGTTTTTTAATGACAACTGATTTGGAACATATGGTTCTCAGACTTCTAGTGTGCTTCTCAGTTTTGGGTGTTAGGGATAGTGATTTTAGTGTCAGATAAACAAACACTGTTGTTCAGAAAGAGTCAGGACCTATCGTTATTACAGACATCTCCTAGTTGGTGTGGAAAAACTATGCAATGTGGCTGTTCAATATCAGAGACAGATGAACCAAATATTTGGTATTCTTAGGATTCTTTTCAAATTGTTCTACAGTCAAATAAAATAAAAACTAAAGCAAGGTATGTAAGAGACCTCACACCTCACAATGCATTTCAAATGGAAAGGAATTGCATTATAAGGTGGTTTTGATTTTTAAAAAGGTAATTCTATATAATTAAAATATACATTTCTTCCTTTTAAGGTCAGAGTTCCCACATATTTGTTAATAGACCATCCTTCAAAAAGTTATTTTTATTACAGATGTGGAAACTGAGATATGTAGATTAAAAAAAATTGCTCAAGATCAACCAGTAGGCCAGTGGAAGGATGAACAGTGTTTAAGAGACAAAAATATAACTGAAGAAAGGTCATCTTTGATAATAAAAGCAGGTCTTAGTGAGAGTATGTGCTGTGTTTGGTTTCATCGAAATGCTGACAAAGTTCCCTTTCCTGTGGAGGCACAGGTATGTCTGCCAACAACTAAGAAAGGGCAAAGTTGCTGTCAGCAATGTTTTTAGCATGGACTAGTGCTTCATCCATTTATACCAAAGCTGCAGTAAATCTACATAATTGATCAACTAATCACTCAGGAAAAGGGCTTCTGTCACCAAGAGATGCTCTCAGAGGGCTGGGATTTCCTCTCTTACTCCACTAAAACTTTCTCCTGTCTCCTGGATGGCTGACGTTTTTCCACACTGGCCATGCTGACCTTTTGGTCCTCTCACAGCACAATATCTGCTGGTGCCCCTTCCCTGTCACCTTCTCCTTGTCTTCTTTGTTGTCTGCACTTCTACCACTGATTCTAGCTACTATTGCTATCTCCTCTTTCTTGACCAATTTAATTCAGCAACACAGACACTGATCTGATATCTAGCAATATTTATTTATTCTCTGCATTTTACTTTGCCTCTCTGTACCTCTATTCATTTTGCCAATTCGGAAAGTGATGTTTTAAAGAAGGAGCACTGTCCAGTTTGGAAGCTCCTGGGGACCGCCACTGTAGAGAGGTACAGTTGAATGCCTCAGACAGGGGTGATTGGGTCAACAAGGCTTCTTGCATCATTCACTTCTATGAACAGTGGAAATCACCTCATCTTTGGCTGCAGTCATCAAACCTCCTTATGTGTTACAATCAGAAATTACTGACGAGCCTATTTCTCCTAAGCTAGGCTCATACCCCACAGCTCTCTTCATTAACAACTACAATTGCAAGGATTGTATGTATACATGTTCTTCATCTGTGAGATAAAAGGCACCTCAGACAGAATAAGTAAGACAATTTTTCTAGAGGATACCACAAATCCTACAGACTTGAATGGAGCAGCCTGGCAGACACCTGACACATGCAAAGGGCTCATCAACCCTAGAAGAAAAAACCGTCAGTTTTGTTGCCTGACTTCCTGAGAACTAAGGGACACACCTCAGATAAATGCAACATAGGACAGCACTGCCATGGTGGGAAATGTCATGCTTCCCAGAGAAGTTAGCCTCATGCCTTCAGAGCAGTGAAAAAAGAAAGGAGTGAAACTCCCACTGGATTAGTACCTAAATTATACCTAAGTAGAATGGTAACGTGCAGAGCATACAAGTTGGGGCTTGCTTTCTTTAGCACCTGAACATTCATTTTTAAAACTGTTTCTCCTGTTATTGTGTCAAAATGAGAGATTCCCAGCAGGCTGGTTGACAGATTAGACAAAGAACCCTGTTCAGTAATAAAACAGTTATGCAGGTGTTCTCCAGTTCTCCCTACAGCGTTTGTACTGAGCACGTGGACTGTGCTTGGGTCTGATATACCCCTGCTTTATCTATGATTTGACAATAATTGCTATGGAAGTTGAGGAGATGTTTGGACTAGAGCTAGCATTTCTGAAACAAAATAGGATGGTCAATAATATTTTGCTTCTCAGGAAGGTTGATGATATATTCACTGTATCCATGCATCACAGCAAATGCTGGTAAACTTTGCTGCATTAACAACTGACTTCAGAAATTAAATCTATTAGGAAGATCATCATTTATCTTTAGAGATATAAGGCCATAATGCACATTGGGTACAGGCCTGAACTAAACTAGGAATAGCACAGAGCCAAATGCATATCATCCACAGCCAAAGTTATTCCCCTCTTTTTTGCCTTCCTCCTGCTTGTTAAATGTTGCTTTTCCTCTTATTTTCTTTCATATGATTACACCTAGCAAAGGCAAAAATTTGGCTTAACAGTTGGAGCTGCAGGTTCCCTCAAGATGGGCTGAGGAAAAGACTGTAGCTTGGAATAAGCATTCAGCTGAATTTATAAAAAAACAATTTAAAGTTTCCTGACATCAGTTCATCAAGTCTTGCTTTTTCAAGAATACCATGCAATGTTATGGCAAATTTTTCAAAGCAGTTCTCTTCACAAAACAGTGTAGAAGAGGAATAACCTGAGTGACATGAATGGAGATATCCAGGAGCAAAACAGGCATGTAAGAGGCAGATCAGTTGGCAAAATCCTGAGTAACCTGAGCTACCTTGCTCTGCTTTGAACAGTGGGTTGTACAAGGTCACTCTAGAAGTCCTTGCATTCCAAAATTACATAAATTGTTATGAAAATGATGCTATCTATTAAATACAGATGATGATATTGCTGTTCTTCCCTGATACAGTATAGATCTCTGTTAGCACTCTGTTTCAAAAATAACTTTGGAATAATTACTAAGTTGCTAATTGCATTTAGATTTCTTTTCAATAGTAATATCTTGTTCTTATTAGCCATTTAGCTTCCTACCCTTTGTTTTCATCCAAATGCTTCTTTTCAGATACTATCAATTAGTTCATTCTTTTCTCCTTATCTCATTGATGATGATACTTCACTTTCAGACTTAGGACTATTACTTCTTTCCTTTCTCTTAATCTCTTATCACTGACTCTACAGTGGCCCTAAAATTTAGCTATTAATACTCAGCCAAACAAAGCCAAACAAAGCCTACACTGACTACAAAGACCATTGCAAAACCAATTAGAGAAAATAATCAGAATGGGCTAACCAGAAATAAAAGTGCAAGATTTTTAGCTTCTGCACTGGTCTGTTCTTGTCAATCCAGAAAATGAGAAAAAGCCTGGCCATATGGCTTTGGTTCAGACCTGCAGCACAGACCAAATCCTCAATAAGCAAAGCAGCTCTCTGAGAAGATCTTTATCCTTGTATCTCATGTGTTTCAAATAGGCCCTTGCTCTTGGTGTTTATAACTTTGCTGAAGTTGCAGTCCTTTAAAAAGGGAATGCCTGCTGACACAGGAAAAGGACAGGTGGCCTGCCAGAAACACAGTAGATACCATGAGGTGATGTTTTAATTATGTCACATTCTTCTCAGAAATGCCAAATATGATTTTTTTTTTCAGGCAGTCTTAGATTATGACACACTCTGATGCTATTTCTTACCTGATAGTATTCTCTGAAATTGATGCAACCACATGATATATCATTCTCTGCCTGAAAAATATCTGGTGTCCTTTGCTGTGCAAAAGCTACTTGTTATGGGACAGACATTTTCACATACAGTTTGAAAGGAAAAATGGGAGAAAATGCTAATTTTTCTTTCAAAACCTTTATTTAACTGTCATTTCTATTTGTAACCCTATTGAATCAGTTATTGAGAAATATAAATCTCCCTAAATACCTGCAGGGGTATATCTATCTATATTTGATGATCACTAGACTAAGGACGTCAACACTTGCTCTTTCAAATGCCAAGAAACTTTACCTGTCAGCAAAGCAAATAAAATAAATCACACAGGAATGTTGGTGGAATGGAATGGGGAAATGGATTTAGCTATTATAGTTCATATTGGAAACAATGGTAAATCCAGGTGCATGATTGACAGAATTGGTGAAAACATTTCTAAAGTAACCATCTCCCACAGTACACAAGGCCACCTAACCAAGAGGAAAAATGGGAACTGAATATGTGGTATGGAAGAGACAGCAGAGTATCTCAATAAAATGCTGGAGAACTTTTCAGTGCTCCATCTAACCGAACTAAAGCTAGGCCTGCATCTAAGGTAATTGGCAAAGACTGGGAACAACATAACTAGCAGCTGGGAGAAGACTAACACAGTGAGATCTTCAAGAGAACAAAGACAATTGTCAGGCATTAATAGCATTGCTATAATTTAAAAGGCAGTAATAAAAGATCAGACAGAAGGTACAAATGCCTGGGAGGAGAAGAGACTGATAAGTATTACAGTACAGTAGATACCAATATGTCTTGTGCATATCCACATCACAGTGTACAAAGGACAAGCTGAAATAATTTATTAGGAACAAGCCTAAAGTCCTTTAAAGAATTTCATGAAGTCCTAGACAGTCACAAAGCAAAAAGTTATTAAAGTAAATGGTGACAGATGAAAGAATAATCTAAGACAGAAACAATAGGATCGTAGATTTTCTGTATTGAAAGACACCAAACACTGGGATGTATCAAGGATTTAAAATAAGACCTACTTATTTGATGTGTTTAGTAAGGATTTACTTTCCATTTTTGTGAACACAAAGAATTATAGGGCCACTAATACTGCTTACAGTCTCAATTAAACACCAGTCTAGAAAACATAATCATGCAAACATCTGGAGAGAAATTTTAAGTATTCAGTCTTGGTTTAAACCCTCTGTAACCATTACTGATCTTTGACTATCATAAGAAAATCCAGCTCTGAAGATTTTTAAACTGGAATCAATCACACTCACGACTAGTGAAAACAAAAACACCACAACAATCTTCCATAAATCTGTAGGTACAAAATTAGAGACTAGTTACAACCAAGCTGAAAAATCAGAACACAGCTACTATGTTCTCATAACTTCCAGATTTGAAAGTGTACAATTATTCCACACACTCATTCACTGATGTTATTCATTAAAAATACTTTAAATTACTTCTCAAAATAACAACTGCCTAAAGGCAAATAATGGCATCACTGACAAGATACTGTATATCTTTTTCAATTACATTTATTGCATGGTTAAGAAATTAAATGCTTCCCTGTTTCTAAATATTCTTTCCACATTGAGTAATAACAGAGAACTCTATATTGGCATAAACCATGGCTTTGCTGGAAATTTAATTAATTCATAAAATTCAGGTATGGTTTATTATTGCAGCTGAAGTGTCTGCCTAAAGGAAAATTAATATATTAAATATCTTTCCATAGAACAGTCTTTATAAACTATAATTGTTTGAAATAATCCTGATCCTAAGAAGATGTGAAGGAGGTGCTATTTTTAACATGAGAGGCAAATCATACCTTCTAGTGTTTGACTTCCCAAATACCTTTTAAGTTTCTCATTGAGTTTTGAAAACGTCTGTTTACAAGATCTTTTTCTCTAGTAAACCTGTCTTTCTGGGAGTTCCATAAAATAATAATATATTATATTTTTGGCAAGTTTATGGCATGACTTTCTCATCTTTTTTGATTCCAGTCCAAACCAGTGAGACATTCTGGCAACTTAAAAATGGAACTAAATTGTCCTTGTCTTCATATACATAAGTAGTGTAAATAAATATTTATGTCTTGATAAGAAAAGGCACCTAATTACGGGCTGAATTTTAATCACATCCCTATTTCCTGAAAAAATAAACTTAAAACTACATGGAAGTGATCTCCTTTGCAAAGGAGCTCTTGCTTGCTTCTTTCATTAATTTGTCATTTTTTGCACGTACTGGAAAATATTAACCAAAAAGTTCAACAGTTGGACTGCGTGGGGTGATTCACAGTGACAGCATACTGCTGTTACAGGCGCCTCAAAGAGAGAGGTCTAATGCATTCGTACGGCTCTGAAGAGCCATAAGGGGAGATTGTTGCAGATGATGGCACATCTCCCCAGAAGCCTTTGGCCTGAATTTAGTGCGATACGCCAGTACGTGAATTTCTTTCCACCGCCTGACTATTGTCAATGTTGAGTTACAACCCGTTTCCTCTCCGCAGAATCAGTTCATGGATTTCCTTTTATGTTTGCACTGACTTGCTAGGGAGCACCTGTCTGTGTTGCTTTCCTCATTTCCTCTAAAATGAGACTAATAGATACCAGCCTGCCTCTGAGGTGCACTGCAGGGCTTTCCTCTTTGTATAGCGCTTAGATCTTGTAAAAGCCTGATTTAATGCCATCTACCCCAACAGAACTCATTCTCTCTAGCATTTGTAGCATCTTGGAACATATGACAGAACAAATTGTGTTCTCAACCCCACCAGCACTGTTGCCTAATTTCTCTCTTTACAGTAGCACAGCAACTCTGGATTTAGATGCACTAGTTAAGAGTGGGAAAGAAGAGTATTTGTTTTTTGTCTGAGCCACTGCTATTCTATTTCCCAAACTCTCAAGAGGGCAGGATCTGGCCAAATGTACCTTTGTGAAAAATTTGTAACCCCAGCATTCCAAAATTTAACAAAAAATATGAATACTTTCATTGTGATATAGAGCTCTGACCTTCAACAGTAGTTCAGTCAAACCCAGCTTTTGTTACCTTCCAACACAGATACATTAAGAGATCTGTATCTGATCAAATATAATATTTGGAGAATAAGATATACTGGCAAAGAAGCAATTTTCTGCTAAGACTGACGCCAGACTATCAAACACTTAGATTATTCATAATTTTAAAAGTGTATAACAGTACATATGCATCTGATATCAGAACTGAAGCATAAGTTATGCAAAGCACAATAGCTTTGAAAATATATTGCCTAGTATTAAGAAAAAGAATAACCCTACACAGTTTCAGAGCTCTTTTTTACTACAAACTTAAAAAAAAATCTGGACAACTTGCCAAGTTTACAAATATGCACACACATTCCACATATGGATATGCTTTAGTAATCATCTTTACAAACCTTTTAGGCTACACATGGCTCTAATAAATAACCCATTCACAAACAATATATTATCATCTAAAAAAAGAAAAAAACCCAAGTCCTTTTCATATACAGCCCAACGATTCTAGCCTTTACTTTCAACCCCCAGCTTCATGATCAATCATTACGTCAGTGTCCATTTTTCATGGTTTGGTGTTGAACAATAAATGGAAAAGAAAATGACTGAAATAATTAATATTGCCTCTGACAATGAGCAAAGCCCAAGAAAGAGCTTGCAAGCAACAGCTGAGGACAGTCTGCCCTCTGTAAACTGCAAATGTAATAAAATCTGAACTTTTTTTTTCTTCTTTTCTTCTTGGACAAAGTTCACATGGGCAAAACTGCATGACGGGAAGGCTCACATGTCAGTCCCTTTGTGTAAATAGTAAACAGCTGCACTTAAATGCTTTACCCCTTGAAGGACAATACTTATTAGCTCAAGGTTAAGAGCCTTGCAGAAGGTCAGCCCAGCTACTGGAGAGCTGTGAAATATCATCCTCTGGCTATCTGCAGACTTGCATTCAGGGACTCAGTTATGCAATATAGATTATACAAGCTCCACTGCTCAGAAAATGACATCAGATTAATAAAAATCATGTTCCCTAGCTTCCTAATTACTGGGGCAGTAAACGTTTCAAACTGATAATACCCTTTTTCAGTCTCGATCCCGTGAGTTTTCTTCACTCTCAAATCCCACTAAATTGTTACCTCTATCACAAATATACGCTATCATTGTGCATGAAAGTTGGACAAAGACCTTTTGTCTATATAGCCTGCTTTTGGCAGGGTGAGATGCAAACCAGGAGGAGTGGCGGAAGATTCTGGAAGAACATAACTTCAAGTGCCTTGTGTTGTTTTCTCCCTGCGTATAAATCTGTATACAGACAGGTCTCAGAGAAAGACAGTAGTGCTAGCTGCAGCTGGAGAATTATGACTTTTTAGAGAGTTTATTTGAAACTAGAGGCCCTAAAGGGAGGGACTGATAAAGCCTCTCTGTACTGTGAATGCGGATCTGAAGCAGGGGACACTTGGCAGGGTGGTGCTGGGAAGATGGGCGATGGGGGCCAGAGGAGAACGTGGGATGAGAACCAGTCGTCTCAGCTGGGAGATAATGGTATGTTCGTGGCTGCACTGTCTCTTCTACCAAGTCTCAGGTTAATTTAACAGGAAGGCATAACCTAGCTAATTTGCTTTATTGCTATTTTTTTATGCTTATGTTTAATGAGAATTCTGACTTTCCACATTTGTCAGAAGTAGCAAGAATATGCACCTTTTCCTTGTCACGAAGGATTCAAGCTTATTATCTTAGTCTAAACATGCCCAATTTTTGTTTTCTTCTAGCACCAATACCTTAGACATCTGGCCTATCCCAACATATGAAAGATGTATTTGCCTTGGCAGAGAAACAATTCTGAGCTTGACTGATGCCAGACCCTAGGCAGTACTAATTATGCCTCTTTTCGGTGATACGCAAGAGTCTTTCATCAGAATTAAGACTCGGGCATTCAAAATCTGACAGACTGTAGCTGAATGAGACCATGGTTATGTTTCTAGCACACTGAACAATTTCTGTCCCAAAAATCAAATGTTTTTCATGGCTCTGTTTTCATGTTGTACCACCATTTCCCTAGTGCCTAACAACAAAGTACATATACCTATGAAGCTCAGTATGCTTAAACTTACAGAGAGTATTTCAGCTTTCGCAGATTGTTACAAACTTCTTCAGTGCTTATGTCATATGCAAGTGCTACTTGTTTGATTGATGAGATATACCCATGAATGCTGGAGGCTGGCATGTAATGAAAAACATAATTTAACAAAATATTAAAAGAATAATATATCCAACATAATTCTTCCGATCTCAGATCTGACTGCACAACCCCATTTACCAGCTAAAAAGGAAAGTAAAAAGGTGCATGGAGCTGCCAGTGTTTCAGTTCCTTTAGGCTAACACTATCCTGATGTCCCTCTTCCAAGAACACCTTGGGTGTTAGACTGGCATCTTGAACCAGTCTAAACTGAGTGCTGCAGTTGACCTCATCTTTCCCACCACAAGAAGTAGTGTTTAAGCCAAACCAACTTCTAGAGAGTAGTCCAAGCAGAAGGGTTGAGTTTGCGCTAACGGGTGAGTAGTATCAACCCCCTGCATAATCTTGACAGGGATGATAAAGGTCCTCCCTACTGCCAGCAGTTACAGCAGGCTCTCCTTTTCCTCCATGAAAAGAGATTTAAGGGTCCAGGCATGGGTTTTGATTTTCACAACTGCCACAGCAAGAACTATAGATGCTCTACTGCTGGCCCAATGAGGGTGAATGCCAGCAAACCCAGGGCACAGAGCTCTGTAACACTAGACTGGAGCAAGGTTGGGATGATACTGGGCACTCTGCTTGCTGCACTAAGCAGGTGGGCAGCCACATGTCACAGCAGCCTCCACTTCCAATGACCTTCACCAGCAGCCCAGCGCACAACATACTGCATTAATCCTTTCTGGAGGTCACAACATGGTGGCGAAGTGTGCTGCAGTACAGATCCAAGAGAAACAGTTGCAAATGCCTAGCCAGATGCAGATGGAAAAAATGTGCTTTTCATGTAGCCTGTTCAGAAGACTGAATAATGTATTAGTGCATCACATGCTATTTTTCGAAACTATGCCACTTTGAAGGAAATCGTATATTTTAAATCATAAGCAGGTCCTGCTAACAAAGTGGATCACAAATGCCAAAGCTGACAAACCATTGCGTGTCCACCAATAAAACAATTACTGGTGCTGCATCATAACTTGGTGCACTCAAACCCTGATGCAGAGTCCTTGAGGTGACCCTTCTCAGAGTACCCTCAGTGTAGCCTCTCACTAACAGACTATCAAAAGCTGCAGGGTGGATTAATTCCATTGGCGTTTATGGAGCTGAGCGAGGCTGACACATGAAATACAATTTGCCTGTCTCGGTGTGGGTATTGTGTTCTGTCCTGTAATGCAGCACAGGTGTTGCAGGCCAGGAAGGAGACGCGCTGGCAGAAGTGTGATAAAGAAAGCTGTAAAGGAAACCAAGCCTCGACATGTTGGGGAGAGGACCCGAGGCAGAGGGCCCCCTGCCCTGCAGGGTACTGTTGGGCCCTGATGCTCCCCCCAAGTCTCACAGCATAACTCTAGGTACCATATGGTTTGAAGATGTGCTTTGAGGGGTGGAAGAGAAGGAGGAAGCATTTGCGTATGGGGAGAATAATTGCTTCCCTCTTCCACTCCTTCTCCTCCCGTGCCCTGAGCATCAACTTTATACCACCATAAGAAGGACATGCATTGTAGAATCAACCTCAACTGAAACTCATGGGAGAGCAAAGAGAGAAAACACAACAGGTTAGCATTCTAACAGCACATGGTGTATCTCACAGCAGTGAGAACCAGTCACAGTTTTTCACAGTAAAATAGACAGAGTTCAGAGGGACTCAAATCACCCAAATCAACTTTATGTGAGGATTTGTCTTATGTTTGGTTCCACAGCAATGAGAAAATCTGCTTACACAGCTGTTACCTGCAGTTCTAGAGGATCTGTTACTATCCACAGCCCAGCCTACCTGACAAGATAGTGTTTACTGCACAGAACCATCTAAAAATGGCTGACTGTCCTCACCAAAAGTTGTTACACTATATGAGTGTCATTTGTAACTAGAGAGGGACAAGAAGAATGGGCAATTTTATGTCGCATTTAATAGAATGTAAAGATTTTCTATTAAGTTCATTAGAATTCGGTTAATAATCATTCCATTGTAAAAATGGAGCACTGAGTCCAATAATAATAATATTAAAAGCCTAAACAAAGGCTGCAATAACTATGATTTATAGAAATTCCACCTCGAGGCAGCTTTTCACCCACATCTGCCACAAAAGCAATACAATATAGGCTTGGTTGTGGCATGCAAATGCCACACACATAAGAAACACTCTTCAGTACCGAAGTATGTCCTAACCTCATTATGCCCCCTACTCTCCAGATTACACATGCAATTCTGGACAATATTTTTCATTAGCAATCTGGTTATGGTTACACAGAGAGATCTAAATATGTCTTCATAACATGCATAATGAAAACCAAAGAAACTCTGCCTGTACTCAAAGGTAAACTAGTTCTCAGAAAATCAGATAGTATATGCAATTGTCACATGCAAGTCACATGCTTGTCTAATTCCTCTCAGAAAATTTCTAATTGACAGGCAGAGGCTCAGCTTTTTCTCAGGTAATTCACTTTTTTGATACCAGCACCAGAACCATATACTGAAGGTCATTAGTACCTACCTTGGGCTGAACTGGTAGGAGCTGACCCTTATCCTAAGAAAACTGCCCCCTCTGAAGTGATGATCGTCCATTCCTTCATTTTTGTAGATAACCTGGAACGAGGAATGAAAATTTTAAAATCCTATCTCAATGAATACATTTAATCAAACTACCTTAAACTTGAAACTAATAAAATCATCCTCGTCAAACAGTGTCTCATAGAAAAGGTCATGTCATTTTACATATTTTCATACAGAATTAGCAATTCAATCTTAAAGTTTGAAGTCATCTTTTACCAAAAGCTGCAGTAGGATAGCTCTGCTATTTTGGTGTGCTAGCAGTGTCACTGGAGGTGATCTTTCTGGGTCAGATTTTTAGAGGCATTCAATGTCTAATTTCCAATTAAATCAACCTTTAGAAAGCTGCCCCACTTTTTCCAAATTAAAGAGGAAAAAAGAAAAATAAGAAAAGCTAATTGGAAGAGTGCTAAGTGTCAAATGAAACACGGTGATGCACACTATGAATCTCTTTCTGTTATTCAGACTGCTTTGCTTCAGTGCATTACTGTGGATCAAAGGGCTGCTTTGGGCTGCTCCCCTCTTTCTTTTCAGCAGCTCTGAGTTTTAGTGTTGTGCTGCATTTGCACCATTTGTCTGCCTCCCCAATTTGAAAAGTTGGTTTTGGAATTTATGTTAATAGAGTTGTAACTGCATATATTCTGAATGGCATAGTTACATATACATGTTCCAGTTAGTCTTTTGCTGTGTTTGCTGCATTGTACAGTTCCACCAAGGTGGATCAAGAATAATAGGAGTGAAGATACTCATTCCTAACCTATACAAAACATCAGATCAGGGAAAACAGATCCTTCAGGAAGACAATGTTGTAAATACATGATGCAATTTCAATTTTAGTTCTGATTTTCCTTCTTTGGCCTCCTGTCAGCACTTCTGAAAATGTAGGAAACCCATTTAATCTATATCTGTGGAACTTCTTGCAGAAATCAAAGTATATCTATTGACAATTATCATCTGAATGCCATTTTCAAGCATATTCTAATTAGCAGATCTGTGAATTTAATAGTTCTCCAAACTGTTATGTCAAATTGGTGAAGGCAAATGCCTCTTCTTATGCAGTTTTTAAAAATAATTCTGTGTAAAACATTTTATACTAAAAAAACATTTCTCAATCAAGTGTGTATGAACATTTAAACACAAGGAATTAAAATGTATATAACACCGCTGATATTTATATTGATTTCTTCTCTCTTTTTCTTCCTCCTCCCTTTTGAGAACATCCTCTCTTTGTCCTTTTGTCTGATTACTTGGAAAACTGAATACAAAGGATTTTTACAGAATCATTGGATATGTAACAGATTCAATGTATTATTGGCAAAAGCCATATTGAAAACGACTTTGAAAAATGACTCTTTTCCAGTGGATTCAGATTTCCAAATTCCAAATGTTCACGTCTCTATTTACGGTTACTTTAAATAGCTTCATTTCTATGGATGGCTGATGAGCTTCCCAGATGGAATATAAAGCTTTATGTAGCTCTTGAGAGGTGCTCCTTTTGCTCTTTATGAAGAATAAAGGAAGAAAAATAGCTTTCAACTGGTAGGATTTTGTGAAAAACAACTGTTCGGAAAATGGAAACATTTTCAGACAAACTGACCAGCTGACGATTTTTGGCTGTAAATTATTTGGTTTCCTTTGATGAAAGATTTAATTAAAGTTTGGACTATTTTTATGCACAAAGAGAAATATCAGTGTGACATTACCTGATGGATTAAACAAGTGCATAGTATGCTCTATTGTTTGACTGCTTTTTCTTCAATCACTTAAAGCACAGCTGCTGCGTGCCTGATACTTACAAGGAAAATGTTCTGCCCTTGCAAACATATTCTTTTCATTCTTAAACAGCTAGGAAGAGAAAAGTCACATTTCTCTTGTATTCCAGCAGCTTTTGATTTTAAGAGCTAGAAAAATAATTTGTCACTGCAACTTTGGCTGCAACTCAAGCATGGAAACACTCACGGAAGTCCAGCCTATGATTCTAACCCCAGTTATTAAGGCCCCCCCTTAGGGCCCTTATAAAATAGGATTTGGGATAGATTTTCTTTGGAGACTTCTAAAGATTTCCTGAAATTCTTGAACAAGTTTAGAAGTGAGAGTATGCAGAACTGTGTCAAGGTGGAAGGTTTGTTATTTAGTTCAGACAGAGCAATTAAGTCAGAAAGATGCCATCTGGTCAAAAGTTTCATTCAAGTTTCATGGTTAAAGGTCTTGCTCCAAATACCACAAAAGTCAACAAAATGCTCTTGACATCTTCAGTGTGATATGGACTAGGACCTGACCAGGAGGGAAAAATACTAGAGTTGCAGACTTATCTTCTGTACATATGTGGGATTAAACTCTGCTCCATATGAGACTGCTAAGGAACATAATAAATAGTTAGAGGCTACCACAGAGATGGGAAAGCAAAGGAGATTAAGGGGACTCATTTTTATTTCATTTGTTCGTTGCACAGTCTGCAAGACAACAATAGAAAAGGGAAACAACTTTGTATTTATTATTATGGCTGAGCTTCATGTAATAAATTATGGAAGAAAAAAAGACCGAGGGATAATTGACTGAAAAAACAAATGTCAGTTAAAGTAAACACAGCAGTTTCTACTGAACCTATTTGTAAAAATGTCAAAGGAGCTGAGTTGTTTTCCTTCACAATATTTGTGCTGGTATAAAGGGACCGTGGTTTAATTAAATTTCCCCACAGAGACTAGATATTCCACTAGATGTCACTTTGAGACTTTGCTAAGATGAAGGACAGCATCCTGATGAAGGGAAGCAGCATCCCCTACTGCGAAACAGATGGGCTGGGGGCTAATTCCTCTTAAAGCAGGAGCCCAAAGTCAGGAATGTTAATACTGGGGTGCAATATTATGCACAAGGAGGCTGTTTCTGTGTAACGAGCCATCTGCCAGGAGAAAAGTTGCCACCTAGAAATGTCTACTAGCAAAGGTATCCAGCCAGTATAAACTTTTTACACTGCTCCCTAGGGAAGGAGCGAGGAGACCACTGTCTTTGCCAGCAATCTGCCCTGCCCTCTCTACAAGTAGGAACAGGGTCAGGCTTGGTAGAAAGGAGATTGGCTCTTGGGCAGATTCCTTGCTACTATGGGAGATTTGATGGATTCAGGCAACTAACACCCCTCAGCATCAAGGATGAGGTACTGGCCCCAGTGTAGACTTTTCTTCCCAGAGCACCACACAGGCAACAACAAATCCAACAAATAAAACACATGGAAACTGTCTCCAAAAAGGGGAAGCAGATGACTGACCCCTTTCTTGGAACTGTCCTGCTCTTTTAGCAACCAATCATTATGTAATACACTAAACAAAAGACATGAGACATCAAGGTCTCTCTAAGTGCTGAATATTGAATAAAAGAAGGGAAAGTGAAATATAGCATGCTTATTCTCCTAAAGGCAAGTGAAAAGTGAATGACATATCTCTGTTCCTAGTAAGGTAATAAAAGAGTTATCACAGTGGCATAATCCTGCCTTTTTAGTTCAGACCAAAGGGGCTCAATATTTAGCAAAAAGGGAGAGCAAAACAAACCAAAGCCCAGTTACCCTTTAATAATGCTGGCACACGGTTGTCTTTGTATGGAGGAAGAGCTTGTGTTTGCACCTACACTCAGCTGTGAAAATCACACAGAACAGGCCGCTGGGACACAAAAATCCAGGAAATGTGGAAAGTAAAAAGCACAAAGAAATATGTCTGTGCATTAAATACACTATACCATGTCTACTGCCAAGGGTGCCTGTCCAAAGCTCCAGCAAGCTGCATACTGTTTGTGTTGTCAACAAGCAGCAGCTTTTGTACCTATGCACGTTTGTTTACTAAATATATGAAAACAATGGAGCTCAATTAAAAGTAGATTAGTCACACATGTACCAAAGGAATGTGTACTTAACTGACTACGGTGAATCTGGCTCCAATTAAATCCCCTGGAGAGGCTGCTCTGGCATGTCTGCTGAGGCCTTATTGGTATCCCATCTAGGCACAGCAGTGGTTATGGCTCCTCTAGAATATATTAAATGGATCCTATAATAACCATTGGGCAGATGTTGTGACAGCAGAAGTTTGCTGCGAGCACGCAGATGGGGCAGCAGATTATCCTGGGAAGGGAACCATGAGTTGATGGGTTCATTTCCATTATTGCTTGGCAACACACCACATGCGTCAGCAGAGATGCTGGAAAACCCCTTTTAAGGAACCAAAATGAAAGCTTACACAAGGAGGTGATTTATAAAGGAGCACTGTCAACTATGCAAGCCTATGGAGAGAATGTCTGAGGGAGTTTCTGCTTCTAACTTTATTAATGAGAAGAGAGCATGCGAGCAAAACAGAAAGCTACAAAAGAATAATTGGGACATAGATTAAAAACAAAAACACGAACTGCTGGGCTGAAATTGGGAGTTGTAGGAATTCTGTTCAGGCAAACTCTTATAGTACACAAAAGAGATATTTATTGTTCATATTACCTGGGAAATTATAGAATTGAATAAATCTGCTCAAGATTTCTGGTCCTGTGTAATTCTGAGTTCTTTTAAACAATAATCTGAAGTGGAGCTGTGTTTAACATAGCACCTTTGATCTAAGCAACTCTTTCAATCAGAATATTCTAAATTAGAGATTTTCAAATAAATTCAAGCTTTAAACTGAGCTGGGTCAAAATCCTTCATTAGATTCTGATGGAAGTCTGATTTAGGATTAGCAGCTACTGGTTTGAGATAGCCAAGAGACATGTTAGTGATTTTGCTTTAAAATTCTCTTCTGATTTCTGAGCCCTACAGATTTTTAAATTCAAATATATGGAAGAATATTCAGAACGATTTTAGCATTATTTTAGTCGCCAAGCTCAACTCTTTTACAATCTAAAAGTATGCCATTAGGAGAATAATTTCAGTGATACATTGATATTAAAATTATAGAAGCTGTATATGATATGGATAAACAACTCAAAATTGGGGAAAAAAAGATTTCTCGAGGAGCTGTCTTCATGTGTGAAAAAGCTTTGGAAGCCATAATTAATTGTGTTTTTGCTTCTGTTGATAAGTACAACTTCCTAAATTATCACAAAACCACAAATTTGTGTAACACTGTAGAAATCTCTGGTATGTGACAGTTGATTTGCTGGGGAACCTATCCCATCTTTTGACAACGATATTACAACACACATCTGTGATGCTATATGCAAAGCACTCTACAGTGAATTAACTAACCAGCTTAGCAACTTTACAACAGTGTTTTTTTATTTGCCCACCCAACTAAAGCATATGAATCAAGGAGAGGCCAGAGGATCTCCCCTATAAAGCAAGGTGGGGATAGAGTCAGATGTATTATCAGAAGCTCATACTTCTAATCTCCTTTTCTAATGTCTAAAATGAATTCTCTTTTCTCACTGAGGTAACTTAACTGAAGTATCTAATATATGCTCCAATGAAAGCTAAAATGATTCTGCCATGACCTTTAGTAAAGTCCTGTAGGCTCTATTAATAGAGGAAAAAAAATAAAGGTTATTCTGTTAATGTAATTACAGAAGTGCTTTCATCCTTTAAAACTGAACAGCTTTGGTAAACATTTTGATATAAAAAAAGAAAACTACATGAGGAAATCCAGGCTCCAATTAAACCAGTGGAAATTTACAGGCTACGGTGGAGATAAGATTTTTCTATACTAGGCTTTAGAATAACATCTCCAGGCATGTATTATATTTGCATACAAATTGTTGGGTCTACATATCTTCTAGAGTACTTTCCTATAAGCACTTAGGCTCCTTGTCTTTTGGCAGAAAAAGCAGATAGAGTTATTCGGGGTGTGGTAAAAATGGGAAATGCAGCATATTTGTTCTGTAAACCATACAAACATGTACCTATTTTCAGATTAGAAATAATCCCATTTATTTGGTAGGACTGGCTATATATAGAGAGATGCTGAAGTTAGGACCTTTACGTGTAGACAGTGAGCATAGAACTTTCGAGTAGTTGCTAGTAGTAACCAGATAAGAAGTAGTGACGCAAGTGCTTACGTACGATAAGAGGGGCGTAGACGAAGTTGTACAAGGCTATATAAACTGTTGTCACGAGTTAATAAACGCCATTTTACCACCCACCACATTGGTGTGCACCGAGGTAGATGGACAGACCAACGAGTCCCTAACGATTGCGAACACTTGTATGAAGCTGAAGCGGGCTTCCGGCTTCACTTTACGAAATGAAGCAAAATGCTTCTTTGTTCAGTCATATATTTAGGGAATCAAGGTATATATCTGTGTTCTCAGTTCTCAAACTGAAGACTTTGATCAAACACTCACTAGAATCTTAAAGTAAAGGACTGGATCCTAAATCACATCTGTGTTTTTCTGAAATAGCTAAAAATGTTGATAAGCAACACACATTTTTTCTCCGAAGTATTTCTGCAGCAATAATGGTATTTTTTCAACATAGCTTGTTCTCTTATAGAGATGTTCTGTACTAAATATAATTCCATACAATAATTTTGCAAGCAGCTTCTTCCCATCACCATATCAAAATAGTGAATTAAAAAAACAAGTTCCTGTCATACAGTGGGAGACAAGGTGAATCAGCAGAATGTACTTCTAGGTTTTCCCTTCCTCTGCCCATTGGCTGCTGAGTGTTATTCCAGTGCTCAATGGAATAAGTGTACAACTCTGAACAAAATCTGCACTCAAATGTATTCCCTCCACATTACTCAGGACAAAAGCCTAAGACAACTCTGCTACTTACAAAACCACAACTAATTAGGTCTTTGCTGCCTGTAGAATCTTCTACAGCATAAGTTCATGTTGTAATATGGGGGGAAATGAAAGGTTACAATTCATTACAACGCTTCAGGTAAGCCCAGTGGAACTATGACTTTGATTTCAAGAGCATCAAATACTCTGAAGTTCTTAGATAGCTAATATTCAGATTGATAGGAAACAGACACCTAAAACTTGCTCTAAGTAGAAGAGGTCTGGTCAAAATTACATTACCATCAAATATAGTTAGTCAATCAAATTTATTCAGTGAATGTAATTGTAAAACGTATATTTTAGTAGGGTTAAGGCAATTTTTAACCAAGTTATTGGATCAATATTGCTACATTTGTTGTAATACATTATTATAAAGTCAGTGAAGCCTTCCAAATACAACTAGTTACATGTTCTAAAGGAACTAGTAATAAATTGATTGAAAAGATTTTAATCTGTCTTATCTCTAATTGGAGGAGAAAACGACAAGTGCTACAGAAGACTTCCATTGTATATCTATACCTACACATAGGCACATCACATACATACACTATTTAATATGCAAACACACATATAGGACTTCACAAAAAAAGTGATGTTATCATCATGTCTAAAAGAAGGTAATTGTGATTCTAAAATGCCAAATACACTGATACTTGGCAGATTAATATACCAAGTTTAGCTCATAATTCAAGAAATGACATAAGCTACTATGAAACATCTTGTTACACAAACAGATCCTTTCTGGAGACAGGCTCTACTTCAAAGTGCTTTTGAATTAAAAAACAAAACGAAACCATAAAACACAATTATTTCAAACACTGTAGAAAAAAATAATTAAAAAAATCTTCCTGGATCCATTTCACTGATTTATTCAGGCACATCCACTGGAAAGAGAAACACTCATCTGACAACAGAATTACTCTCCTCAGTACCCAAGGAGCACCTCATTTACACTGCTGTCAGCACATCCAATTACACCTTTCATTCTCACGCTGAATGGTATTCAAAAGGCCATTGTGGAGACCTGCTTCTGGGAGATGTACTGACTTCAAGGTTTTAGATATTTCATCTCCCACATGCTAAGATTTTCTCAGCACTGCTTCTCTCACTTCATCCATTTTTGTTTAGGTTCAGGTACATTTTAAGCAATGATTTGACTTCAACACATTGGGTCTGTCTTCTGACTGAAAGGCATTCTGCTGGTTTTAATGCTGATTGTCTAATCTGGGTATAGGGAAATGTAATCTTGTCACATATGCTCTACCAATGACCCGTATCAGCATTCATTTATTTAATGCTATGGTCCAATACCAATCATTTTCCTTCAACATAATATATGTGGGAAGTGGTTAAACAAGGCCACTACATTGATTTAAGTGATAAAAATTGCTCTAAATGGTAAAATGTTAGGTCTGTGAAAGTTTAGGGATTGCATTTGTTGCCTTTTTCTTTCTTTTTAGCATACAGAACAATGCCTGAAGGTGGAGCTGTTTACAAACTTCTGTTGGATAAAAGGGAACATCTATTTGCGACAGACTTCACAAAAACAAACACCGTAGTTACTTTTATCAGGTGTAAAGAGCCATCCCAGATTCCTACAGATAATCATAAATTTACTTTTAAAGTAGGGATATATCACATACATGTTTTTTTCCATAAAAACTTGTAAAGTGTTTAGTTCCAGAAGCAAGTAAATCAGAGAAACATTAAATGAATGCTGATAGAGGTTTCTATTTTACCAACATAACATCTTAGTGTGATTTCTCATACTCTTCAAATGGACTTGGTTTCCCCCCCTCCCCTCATATTTTGTGCATGTGTGTGTGGTCATATTGATTAGATTTTATCATCACGGCAGTTTCATAGTCGACCTCCTTCCATTAATCAAGGCTAGAAAAGCTGTTACGCTCAGCTACAGATGTCAATCTTTTCTCTCCTTCTGCAAATGCAAGTCCATCCCCCTGAGGGAGAATTTTCAAAGCCAGTTCAGTGTAGCCAAAGAGCAGTACGTCTGTGCAGGATTTTTTTTTTTTTTAAATGCATGGTCATTGGTGCACTCATATGCTCTTTCCTAGTGAACTTTCTTAATCCTTCAGTATGCAAAAATGATTCACACGTTGACGTTAAGCAACGCTGAAGTATTGGAAGAGTCAGAGCTGAGATAAGAAAAGCCGTTTGAGCACACACAGATTTGTGCTAGCTACACTGAACTGTAGGTGTCCCTGTTCAGTGTAGGGGAGTGAGACTAGATGACCTGTAGTAGCCCCTTCAACTCAAATGATTCAGTGATTCTTCATGCATATTCAGTCACTCCTATGGTTTAGAGTAACTGCAAGAGTGCATAGATCTTCCTGGAGACTTGACAGAGAGGAAGCACAGTATTTGCTCCACTGACAGCCATTGTTATAACATCAGCTTTTCACCAGCTCTCACCTTCCTCTGGCAAAACATGCAATGCAAAGCACTGCCCAAAGGTACTCAATCCATTACTTATTTTAAATGGATTATCTACCCAGATTATCTACCTAACTGATGTACCAGTCCTAATTTTTGTTGTGCTGTTAGAAAACGTTTTGGCTTTGTAATAAACAGAAGCATACACACACACACAATTGCACTGCCTTTTCCTTTCGGTTACATCAGTTTAATTAAGACATTTTAATCAAGCTCGAGTGCTGCTATCAAAAGAATTAATCTTACCCACACATCAGAATATGAACAAGCTGTCGGCTAATATTTTAGCTAACTTTTTAAAGAGCACTACATAAATAATTCAAAATACCATCTACACCTTGTCTAATTACCAGACTTAAATCCTGAAGCTTCATCAAGTCTCAAAACAAAAACAAACAGAGACAATACCAGTGTACACTTTGCTCTTTCAGGTAACTAGCATCAAACATGCCCACCAATAACTTATATTTTGGAGCATGGCCCTGTCTTTTGCACACAGAAAAAAAGAAATCCAGTGGTCACTATTGAGCATTAGAATAGCCAGTGAATATTAAAGGGTTAATTTGGTCAAAGGACTGTCTGCATTCACAGGAACACAGGGGTTGGAAGGGACCTCAAGTGACCATCAGATCCAACTCCCATGCTAAAGGAGGTACCCTACAATAGGTCACAATGTTAGGTGTCCAGATGGGTCTTAAGTCAGAGGGAGACTCCATAACCTCTCTGGGCAACCCGTTCCAGTGCTCTGTCACCTTTATCATAAAGAAGCTCATCCACATGTTTGCAACAAAGAAACACCTGAATAAAGATCTATGGTAGACTGCATAGACTGAGCTCCCTTAGGGTATCACATTGTACCCTTCCACTTTCTTTCATAAGAGATCTGGCAGCAGTTCCCTACTCTTGTTTAATTTGTCAGTACCAAGCTGCATTGCACAATGGTGATACTGAAGTACAGTGACAGGAATGACTGCTGAATAAAACACAATTAACTGCTTCAGGCATATTGAAAGAAGACAGGCAATACAGAGAGCTGGCCTCATGTTAAAGTAGCACTGAGCAGCACTCTCCTCATCTTCCTTCCACTGCGTGTCAGTTCTGTGCTCAGAGCTTGGCAGAGCCAGGTACTGCATGCTGTGGGAATGCAGTCTTGAGGTCAGTGCAACGGCAAGATCCGTGCCTGAAAGGAAAGGTTTCATTTCACCTTGTTCCCTGTCATGCTCAATGTTCTCAAGGAAGTTTACAGGACTCAATTTTACCTCTGGGTGGAGGCAATGAGATCATTCCTCTGCAAGTTTTAATACGTCCTGTGGATTCTTGCTCTTGTCTTCTCACTGCTGATTAGTGGTTATTAGGATTTATGGAAAAGATAACATCAGAAATCCACTGCAACACTTTTTTTTCTAGCTTGTTTTTTCTTTCCTTATCCCTTTCTTCCCCCCCCCCCCCCCTTTTTTTTTTTAATATTTTTTTCATATTTTAAAGTAGCCCTTAGGGTTATCCCCATTGTTAGGTTTTTTTTTTTTTTTTTTTTTTTTTTTTTTGTAGTGGAATCCTACAAAACTCAATTCCATCACTAGTGCCTTGAGATCTTGGGCAATTACAGGTGATGGGAGAGAAAAATGTCTTTGAAAAAAATATTTGGATCCATTTAAGTTCAAAACCAAGACCTAACATCTGACAGAATTCTGTTGTATTATTAGGAAAGACCTATGACAAAATGGGGGTTTAACTGGACAACAAATTCTATTATATTTTAACTTACTGCTCACAGATTCCTTAGGCGTAAGGCAATTCTCATTGCTTTTGTTCGATTTCATGAATGTAATTCTAAATGTAATTCTGGGTTTGTAAAACTGCCTCCTTACCTGTACTGAATTTAGAAGCGTATCTTTTATCTAGAAGAGAGAGCAGCAAGACTCTGTTTAGACATCCTGCCCTCACCTTCTGCAACATTCTACAACCTAAGGAAGACTAGGTCAGCAGGCCAACCTGATGTCATCTTGTCTCAGCTCCCTCAATCTGTTCAGCTAGGGCCACAGTCACATACTTTTGTTTTTCTTTTGCCTTTCTGTGAAAATTGTCCTACCAAAGCTATAGTATCTTAATTCAGATAACTCACCTCTGCTTTTACCTGCTTCCACATACATCTGCTCAAAGAAAATATACCCAGCATCTACTTCCTTTCTTGGTATCTGTAATACTTCCATGTTTGTCTGTGCTCATATACAGGAAGAGCTACACCATTCACAAAACAAAAACAAAATAAAGCAAACAAGACCAACAAAGGGGATAGATTGAATGACACTAAAAAGAAAGCAATAAAGAAAGAAGCAGAATTTTTCTTCCACTTTCACACTGAAGTTGGTACTTGGTCTATAGCTGAAAACTAATAATCACATTGTATAGTCAACGAGTATATGGATGTATAATCAACAAGTATACAGAGAAGTTAGGCTGGTCTTTAGAGAGCATACAGCTGGAAAGATTATTACATTGGAAAGGAATAATTGGAAATGAATGGAAAAGCTTACCTGCATCCTGAGCTTACAGAAAAAGACTCCCAGAGGAGCAATCTTCAGAGAGATCCTTCCTCAGTGGCAGTCAGCCCTTAAATGGGGTCAGGAGAGGTGGAGCCAGGCTCTACCCCTTCTGATCACACAGGTGAATTGCCTTCCTGCAGCTTGCCTCAGGTGATCAATCAGAGGTTCAGACTGTGATTCAATAATTCCCATACACACGTCTTCAGAGAAACATATAAATCTATCATTCTTTTTGTTGTGCAGATGACAATTACCCTTAAAAAAAAACAGTAATAAAGGAAGGAAGGTATTTTTATTTCACTGTAGACTTGGTCTTGACCATAGGCTATCAAAACTTTATTATAATGTTTTAGCTAAGCTACTTTGGTGAGCTGCCTTACAATATAAACAGAAATGTGCCCTTGCAGCCCAGAAAGCCAACCATACCTTGGGCTGCATCAACAAGAAGAAGGCCAGCAGGGTGAGGGAGGTGATCCTACCCCTCTGCTCTGTGCTTTGAGACATCACCTGGAATACTGCATCCAGATTTGGAGTCCTCAGTACAGGAGAGATATGGACTTGGGGATTGTCCAGAGGAGGGCCACAAAAATGATCCAAGGGATGGAACACCTCTTCTATGAGGACAGGCTGAGAGAGCTGGGGCTGTTCAGCCTGGAGAAGAGAACACTCTGGGAAAACTTGAGAGCAGCCTTTCAGTATCTAAACCCGGGAGGGGGGAATAAGAAAGAAGGGGAGAGTCTCTTTAGCAGTCTCTATGGTGATAGGACAAGGGGAAATGGTTTCAGAATAAAAGAGGGAAGAAGTATCTGGATATAAACAAGAACTTTTTTACAATATGGGTGGTGAGGCATTGGAACAGGTTATCCAGGGAGGATGCCCCATCCTTAGAAACACTCATGTCAAAGCTGGAGGTGCTCTGAGCAACTGATCTAGCTGTGGGCGTTCTTGTTCATTGCAAGGGAGTGGGACTAGATGACCTCTAAGGGTCCCTTCCAACTCAAATGATTCTATGATCTTAAGGTTTGATTTCTGCTACAGTGGGTAGCTTTTCAAGAGTAAAAGTGGAGCCAAAAAGAATGATAGTGATCAGAAATAGTCACATACATTTGTGATTCAGATGTGGGAGGGCAAAGTTTAAATTTCTCAAGAATACCTCTCCCAGATAATCAAGCTTCAGACAACTGTTTTTAGCAAATAGGATTACTGTAATCAAGCCACACCTTTCAGAATAATGACAAACTTCTCAAAGCAAGTGGGGGGGCAGAGGAAGGAGGGAGTAGATCTAATCTTGTTCATAGCTTTGATGATAAGGTCATCAGGAAATCAGACTTAGAAAGACAAAACAAGCACTACTGTCATAGCTCCTGGCATGTCAAAAAAGTAACAATGAAAATATCTGCCATTATGAATAGTGAATATTAACTGCTCACAGAAAGCATGCACCAGTGAGAAAAGAGAATTTTCTACTGCAGAGAGAGGAAGCTTATTGCCACAAGAATAATCGTTAAGCAAAGAAGGAACTTTTTAGGACCAATCAACATAAAACCAATTAAAAAGGCCATAATATTGTTCCAGATTGCACACAATGAAATTAATATCTAAATATTTTAATTTGTTGCATAACAAGTAGATTAAAGCATTTTTCCTGGCATACAAAGAATAACTTTCTAATATAAAAATCACTGCTTCTTTTCATATCAGAATTTCAGGAGCGGCGTTGATCACCTATGAAAGCCCATTTCTTTGCCCGTGTGAGAATGGCATGCAGAAATCCCAGTCTCTAGTAAGCCACATCACCGCTGGATCTTTGAATCACAGCCCAGTGCAACAATCTGTTCCTGTGCTCTACTGTAATTGTCATCATGCTTTATCAGCCAAAATGACCTCTAGCTCTCCCACAGTATTCTGCCTACATATGATGATCAGTTGCGATATAAGCGTTGTACTTATATCAATCCTTCTCTATGAAAAGAATTAATTTTGAAGACTGACATGGTTAATTCAAATTAGGCAAGTTAAAAACCAAACAAAATGAAAAATATCTCCTCAATGAAAGAATAGAAATATTACTTTTTTAGGTTATTATAATTAAGCCTTAAATACTAATAAAATAAAAATAAAATAAATACAGAGAAAGTTTCACTTCCAAATCTGTTCTGCTCCCTGTTTCTTCCATTCCTATTTACATAGCTTTTGAGCAGGATGTGGTTTTTTTTGTTATTTATTTATTTATTTATTTATTTATTTATTTAAGTGGGAAATGAAGCTCTAAATTGACCTTAAGGGAACCCTAGAATATTGCCTACAGTGTCCAGAATCAGTCCATGGTTTTCTTATTGTGTTATTTTTGCTTCTTATAACCAGACATAAATGTTTTTGATCCATTTTCCCAAGATCTTTCTTTGCAGATGATATGGATATTCTAAACTCTGTGCCTATTTTCTGCCATCTGACTCATCTGCTTATGGCAGAAGAGAGAAGATGAGAAGAAAAGCCCAATATTAGTGGTGAGAGAGATTAAAATGCAAATAAATGACATTACATTTTAAGACTGCCATGGTAGTTTGTATTTGACAGAAAGACAGCATGGCAGGTTTTCCCCTGTTACTGCGACAGGTCACCATTTCTAATCTCAGGGTCATGTCCAAGTTCTCACTTTCATAATTGCTTGGGCTGACATCTATTTTGACCTTTTTTTCATTTTGGCCTTCCTAACTGAGAGAGGTCACAGACACATACGGAGGCAGAAGTTCCATAAAACGCCATAGTGATTATGAAATAGGACTACTACTCCTCTGGCCTTTGGCATAAATGTATATATAATCTGCTGTGATATTTTAACCCTTGAAAGTTGCCAGAGAACACATAATTGTTAGTTTGATACAATTTGAGAGAGCTGTTCTTACAGTATCTTTAGTGTTAATTGTTTGGGGTGTATAGTGAAACATAGTCAATTGTAGATCCCCTGTAGCTTTACTAAGGAACAATTAATGACTAATTATCCATATTTACTAAGAAAGTACAGTGAATATAATTTCATACCATTATTCTGTCTGCTATTCTGAGTAGAGTCAACATCTTTATTGTGTGATATAACAATCTCACATTTTGTTTGATTTTCTATTCATAAACATTAGATTAAGGCCTGCAGATTCCTGCAAAACATCTGTGAAGATGGAAGCTGCATAAATATTATACTGACCAAAAATGCACAGAGAACAAATGCACAAATAATCTCAAATAAAATAGTCATGATACATAAGCTATCCTTCTTTATTACTAGCTACATAGTGCTGCCTAGTTTCTTACTCGAACTTTGTTATAAGACACAGCCAAATATCAAGCCAATAACAAGGAAAGGAATCTCTACATAATCAGTGCTTAACAAATATTCTTACATATACATATCTAGCAATACAAAGATTATATTTAAGTATATTTACATATATATCTATTTTTATATATATTGAGTCCAGAGAGTGGTGGTCAATGACTTCATGTCTGGATGGAGATCAGTGACAAGTGGTGTACCCCAGGGGTCATTGCTGGGACCAATACTCTTTTAAATCTTCATTCATTACATTGACAGTGGAGCTGAATGCATCCTCAGCAAGTCTGCTGAAACCAAGCTGTGGGGTGAGGTTGACACACTAGTGTCAACTGAGGTTGACTCTGGGATGCCATCCAGAAGGACCTAGGCAGGTTTGAGCAGTGGGTTCAGGTGAACCTCATGAGGTTCAACAAATCTAAATGCAAAATCTTGCACCTGGGTCAAGGCAGCCCTCACTACAAATACAAGCCAGGGGATGAAAGGATTGAGTGCAGTTCTGCCAGAAAATGATCTGGAAGTACTGGTGGATGGGAAGCTGGACATCAGCCAGCAATGTGCCCTTGCAGCCCAGAAAGACAACCATATCCTGGGCTGCATCAAAAGAAGTGTGACCAGCAAGATGAGGGAGGTGATCCTGCCTTTCTGCTCTATGCTGGTGTACTGCATCCAGATTTAGAGTCCTCGGTATGGGAGGGACATAGACCTGTTGGAGCATGTTCAGAGGAGGGCCACAAAAATGATTCAAGTGATGGAATACCTCTTCTATGAGAACAGGCTAAGAGAGCTGGGGCTGTTCAGCCTGGAGAAGAGAAGGCTCCAAGGTGGCCTTTCAGTATCTAAAGAGGAGCTACAGGAAAGAAGGGGAAAGACTCTTCAGCAGTGTCTCTGGTGACAGGACAAGAGGAAATGGCTTCAAGCCCAAAGAGGATAGATTTAGCTTGGATATAAAGAAAAAGTCTTTTACAGTGAAGGTAGTGACACACTGGAACAGGCTGCCTAGAGATGTGGCTGATGCCCTGTACCTGGAGACTTTCAAGCGGGATCAAGCCCTGGGCAACCTGAACAAGCTGTTGACGTCTCTGTTCATTGTAGGGGAGTTAGACCAGATGACCTCTAAATGTCCCTTCCAACTCTAAGAATTCTATGATACAGTCTTACTCAAAGAACCTTCTACAAGTCATTGATTACTACTGGTAATATTCTTTGGAAAATACAACATCTAAAGTACAGGTACTGCAGTCATTACAGAGCTACCTAGATATAGAAACTCCCTTTTCCATGATGTCATTTGTTGTTAATATACTTTTATTTTAAGATGGGCTGAGAACTAGCTCAGAACTAGTCACCTGATTAATACAGGACCACGTGTATGTCAGGCAGCCAGCAATACTGGATTTGGTAATTCCAGAAAACACCAGGTACTGCAGAGCAAGAGGTTGATGTGCTTTCTCCATTAGAGAAGAAAGAATAAGTTCAGGGCAGGGTTGGAAGGTGTACCTTGGAAGGTATAACCACTGCAGTGAACTGAGAAGAGTGAAATCTGCAAGCATGTAAGATGCTGATGCAAGGTAAAATGATGTAGTTCTCTCATAAAGCAGGCACCCTTGATGTTTTCCAGGAATAGTTTTGCCCTAGATCTGGTAATATCTTCGGACTGCTCATATAGTGTAACACACCTCACCATGCTGGGAGCAAAAACAGTGATTACTTTTTGGTGTATATGAAGAAATACCTTACTTTTTTTTTTTTTTCCTCATTTATCCTTTTTCAGGAAACAAATGAATAGTTAATTGTCCTTCAGTTCTCCCTCCTTTTTTTTTTTATTTTTTTATTTTTATAAGCACTCAGCTTTACTCTGTGGAAGAGACTGTTATCCTAACATCATTCCAGTGTACTCAGCACCCTCCACAGTACACTATGTAAAACCCATTACATATATCATTTTATTAGCTTTTATTAAGGCAATATATGGAAGCCAGATAATTTTTTTTCCTTAATCTAAAGTACTTATGGGATACATTAGTACAATGATATATAGATTATGCATGCAGTATTTAATGTCTGAGCCATATTTTCCACTAAGGAGACTTTGGAAAGAGCTTTGGAAAAAATTGATGTTTAATAAATGTGATATCAAGAAAATGGGGGAGCAAGAAGATGAAAAATTAGTTGGTTTTCCTTGGAACTATAGCATAAAAGTAAAGCTTCTTAGTTCCTTATAATTCTAATTAATTCATATGATAGTCTTTAAAGTAAAATGTAACTTGGAATAGGGATAAAACATTTTAAAAGGTGAGATTCTAAGCTGTATTTTCATCGAAAAAATTTGCCTCTCTGAAAGGTCAATCTTAAATCTCAAAATTAGTTCAGTGACAAGAGAATAATTCTAACATTGCAATGAGTTTCACAGTTTAGTTACATTTCATCAGATATATCTTCTTTTTTCAAGTCACATAATTAAGAACCATTAGGTACATTTTTTGAAATCTGATGAAATCATTCTTAAGTTAATATTGAAAGGAAGATGAATTGCTTTTCACGATTAAAATGTCAGATCTTGGCAAGCTCTGGGAATAGACCTCCTGAAAATACATTACTCTTTTGTGAGGTCATAAGAAACAACACAAGGACTTTAGTGGATTTTCCATGCAAACATAGTAGGCCTTTAAGATTACATATCATACTATTTTTGTAGACTATATAACACTTTCCACAATGCAGCTGCATCCTGAAGAGTAGTTACAAATAGTCCTTCTTTGCACAAATGGCTCCACTGGATTCTCAGTAACAAGGACTCAGTAGTATGTACCCAGGTGACCAAACTCACCAACTCACACAAGTGGTATTTTGTTAGGGTGAGGCTATCCACTTCGAGAAAACCACGAAAACAAAGCAAAACAAACAAACAAAAAACCAACACATATGTTTGAAAGATAAACAGGTTTCAGTACAAATAATTCAAATGTAACCAAACTTTGCAAACTGAAATAAGTACAGCTGGTTTTGCACTCTACATCTCTGGTCAACGAGCAGCAAAAAAACAGCAAAAAAAAAAAAAGCCAAAAAGACAAGGTTCAAGCCATTTTAAAAATCTTTATAGACATTCTTTAATTAGAAATGGCAATCTTGAAGAAGATGGACATGAAAAATGATTAATTGAAGTAAGCTTTGCAAAATTAGCTCAAGTGATTACATTTAGATTTTTGGCAGAAGTTTCAACAGTGTGGAGAGATGACTGTACAAAACTCTGCATACTTACTGCCTTCCACTGAGCTTGGAGCAACCCTATAGGGAGCTACAGGCTTTGCAGAGTGGATTCTAGCTTTTCCTTCAGCAGTATACTGAGGATATATATTATCTTTTTCAGAGGATTGTGGGAGTTTCTTGGCTTCTGTGAACACAAAAGGAACTGTGGGAAAGGGTGACTTTCATCAGGCAAAAGGATTAGCCTGTTTCTCAGTGGTAAAGCAGGTGGCTTCCAGCTGAAATATGCACAGCATTTGTACTCTAATTTTTATTGCATCTAGCCAGTTCATTAACTCAACTGGGAACACCAGGATATTTATCTGCATTAACAGCTTGTATTTTCTCTCTTCACTTACAACTGTTTAACACTGAGGAGTATGAATGCTCAATTTTTACTAATGGAAGAAACTATACCCTGGTGGATTGTTTTGATGCCCCTCTTTCTAAACAAGAAATCAGTGATGAGAAAAGTTATGTGAAAGAGACACAATAAGAGTAACTATGTGAAAGAAGCATTTTGCAGTCAAGGAGGTATCTTACTTTTAATGAAAGGAAACAATGCTTGACACTGGATTCATACTTAAATGATAAGCAATTTCAGTGAGATCTGTTCCCTATAAAATAGGAGTTCATGCTTTTATTGGCACAGGTGCTCCCTGAATTCTAACACCTGTTGAAGTCACAGGGAGATGATGATTGAGCTCATCAGGATCAGTGTCTTCATGCATTCTCACTTGACAGGAGTTTAAAAGCTTACTGTGCCAACTAACTCACCAGGAAGTATTTAAACAAATTTTATATACCAAGAAAGTCGATGCCCTGTTTTGACACAAAAGTTTCCATGGCTGTGGAAAATCTGTACAACTTTACTTCAGCCCATGAAGTAAATGCCTATTGAATGTAGGCATTCAATATGGTATAGAGTATTTACTTACCCCATGTGTTCCAGGGGCCATAGGACAGATGATACCCACTTTACAGCAAGGTGGTATTAGTTGCAGTGTCACTGTTCAGTGAATAGCCCTAGGCATTTTTTTTTAACTGAATGTTATTCTTGATCTGCTATTTATCCCGAATGATTCATTTCCTCATAGTAATACCCATACAACAACCAGCTGTGTCACAAACATTGCCTTGTCGTTGCAAAGGGAGGTGAAGGGTTTCTCCATTTTATGGGGATAAAAATATTCATTCATATGCTTATCCAGTTAACCAGACTGAGAGGCACTGCCTCTTCATTTCACAGCATGCTTCAACAGTTTTTTCTCTTTTATAGCCCTGCCTGGCTTGGACTTCAGATGCACGTATGTATATTCAGTATTTTTACAAATCAGACCTTGAACTCTTCTGTTGGATCTGAAGAAAGTGAATGAAAAAGTAGCACTAAGGCTTTTGAAATGACTTTCCTATTTCATTACCTCAGGAGGATTCTGTGGAAGATGTGAAAATAAAGTTCATTTCTCTGAAGAAGCATTTCTCTATATTAATTGGGCTAACATTTCATCCTCTTCTTACCAGTCTATGCTTTTGTTACTGAACGTTTTGTTCCTAAAACTATGAATCAAACGTTCACACAGAGGCACCTGAATTCCTTTCAGTTCCTTTCACTCTCTTCCCATAATTGTCTTTGTTTTTTTTTTTTTCTCAATCACTCAGTCTCCTTCATCTCTCCCTGTCCTGGGTCCATGCTCATTTTTTCCTTCACAGCTGCTGTCTCTTCATCTCCCCTCCAGCCCTCAGGCACCTTCTTAAGCTCTCTCATTCCAGGTTCTCAGCCTTTGCCAACCAGGCCTTGGTTTCATCAGCATCTGCATAAAATCTCTAGTCCTAGCTTTCATTTCTCCCTGCAGCCTCAGTAGAAACAGTCTATTTTTTTTTCCTCTCTGATTCAGATAGGTTTTAGTCCACAATGCTACAAAAGTGAGAGCAACTTGAGAGCACAAGGATGACAGATCATAGTGATTAGTTCTCCTGCAAGTGCTTTACTCTATCTGATGCACACTCCACAGGCAAAGGCCTTGGTATCCCAGATACTGCTGTTGGACTGGCCCCTGCATTGTCCAACAGGAGGAACAGACTGAGAAGGAACAGAATTCTCTCACTTGTTCAGTATTAATAACACAGTTTTCAAATCCTTGATCAAGTATGTGGACATTTTCCTGGGTGAAAAAAAGCATATCTTTAACACAATAATCATTCTCCTTTTAAGTTTCATGTCCCACACTAGAAATATAGACGTTCTTGTGCTTAAAACAAAAAGATCAATTTTAGTTTCATCTCGTGTCCTCATCATCAGAACAAAATCAAATAATTTTGACTAAAACTTAAGAAAGAAAAAAAAAAAGACAGTATTTAGGCTATGGCAGATATTTCCACTCAAAAAATTCTGAAATGTAAAAAATGTGTGAAAATAGGTCTTATAATAAGAAATCTCAAGCTTCACATGCTACCATAACATAACTACATATTCTTCCTCCTTGCTAGAAAGGCTCTTCCCAAAAGTGCAACTGTGGGATTGGAGAACTGATCCTGAGGAGAAAGTCCATGCTATTTAGGTAGTCACTCTCTTTTTTTCCTGTACTACAGAATTTGCCCTTCCAGATTAATGGTGTTGAACTTTTCATGCTGACCAGAGGGAACGCAGGAAGAGATGAAAAGCACCCAAAATACGAAGCCATAGAGCCTCTCACACACGTTCTTGCACAACTTATAAAATATGGGCATGATTGCTGTCCTTTATTCAAAGAAACTTAATGGTTGCCTCATTTCTTTTGGGAGCACCATGTTTCTCCAAAGGCCTTAGGATAAAGTGGAGTCATGGCTGTCTACTTATCTCCAAAATGGCCTTAAGATACAAATATTTTGTAATAAAAACCATCTGGAATTAGCTATAAATAATAAGATGCAGCAAAATCTGTCTATACTCTCATGCATTGGTATTCTGATAATGTAGAAGTAAATGAGAAATACTTAACTGATATAAGTGGGCTATAGCTCCAGGTAGTCAACTTCCACTTACAGTGAAACCGCAAAAGAAAAAGAAACTAATGATAAGGAAGTCTGCTGTGCTCTCGGCAGGTACTACAGCTGAGATAATGTCATTATGGGTGTTCTGTTTCATTTGAGGTCAGCTTTTTTAATTTATAGATGTCTTACATCAAAATGAGAAATAATGGTTTTGCCACTGGCTTTTGTTTTCATAGTTAACCACCTCAAGGTACATTTACCTTCACCTTTCTATGCATATATAATTCTCTATAGCCAGAGAGTTTATTTTTTATGACTATTTTATCTAATTTAAGAGGTGATTAACTATTAGAAATGTTTTCAAAAAGAGTCATAAAACTAGTGCTGTCAGTGCCATGTTACTGCATGCTCAATTTTAACATTATTTCATTGATTGCAGAAACATCTGAAACACAGCTAAAGAGGTGGCTTGGGACACCTACTTTCATTTTATGGACAACACTCAGAAGTAATCTCTCAGCTTATTCTGCAGTTGTTCCCAAGTGGAACAGAAATTTTTGTACCTAAGCTCCATGTCAGTAAAAACTGAACAAGATAGCCATGATCCTAATACTTCTAAAATGCTTTTGAGACCAAATGTTGCATAGGAGATGAAGAGGAATGCACCCATTATTATTGCAGTATAGTCATTTGCAGGCATCTAAATGACCTGGATGTTTCTAACACCTTTATGTAAAAACTCCCTTTTAAAGGAATATAATTTAAGAAGCTTGTTTATGAGCAAAGAATTCTTACGATAGCACCTAAAATAAATCAGACATCTCATACATATATACAACCAGTCAGTTGCTAAGAATCTCTGCAAGAGTACCATGCAATGGAAAGGTTTTTCTTTTTTTTTTTTTTTTTCATTTTCTTTTTCCCTCACTCAAAACCAAATAAAAAAAAACCCATTCACTTAAGAAGTGATTGTCTGTAGACCTTTGAAGCCAAGGAGGGTGACAGCAAGGGCAAGAGGCTTATTTCAAGGGTCACATTTCATTTGCATAAGCAAGTAACCATAGGGCACTGTGGAATGTCTGTAAATGGATTTCATTACAGAAATTCAGCTTAAAGGGACTATAAATAATCCTCTGACAAACATTGTATATTGCTTCAAGTTCTTCTGTAATAAAAATATTTTAGTAACACAACAATCCGTGAAAGCAGGAAATGAAACAGGAGGAGCTGCTCATCTTCCCCTTTTCTCTCTCAGGGCAACATTATATTGTAATATGTTTTAGAGAAGAAAAATGTGATATTCATATTATTTTAGCAAAGTAATCCTACAAAAACAGGCTTATATCATTCCATATGGCTGAGACAGGGTGGCTGAACAAATACTCAGATCTTTACTAGCTCTTCTCCCCTGGAGATCATCTATTCAGCAGGACAGGTGTGCAGGCTGCATGGTATTCTGCCCAAAGGAACATCTCAAAATGCATATTGGTGTGTAAATCTTACTGGATGTATTTCAGTGCAGAAGCCATCTAAATTACGTGTGTTACTGGATTGACATTTTTTGATCACATGAAGAAAATATGAATGTCTAAGGCCTCATTTTGGACAAAGCATTTAAGCAACTTGCTAACTGAAGTGCACACTTAAGTCTTGATTATTTCTGCAGGACTTGGCTCTATGGTCAAAAGCTTTCCTAAATGTGGAGGGATGTTCTCACATAGTTAAGTACATGTTAATGCATACTAGATGTTTTCACATGTCCCTTCCCAGCACTGTCAAGTATTCATAGCTAGACAACAGACCCCCTGTTCAACATCGCATACTGATGGTCTCAGAGGTCCAAGAAGTCACTGGAGCTTTTGCACTTTTACTGTGTATAGAAACAAATCCTTAGTATCCCCTTAAAGATACTTGGCTTGCCACCTTCAAAGGGAAAGTTTGGGCTATCATCTCATCACCACTACATCTCTCCTGGAGTACCTCTTGGAAGGACATAGACAGTGGCCAAAGCTCTGTTCTGCATAGACATTCATCTCTGGGGAAAGTTTTGGCTGTGCCCCCAGCCTATTACAAAAGGTCTTGACAAGCAGTCTCTTTTTACCATTTCTAATAATATACTTGCAAAGAAAAGGGAAATGTAGGATACTTTTGCTAAAGGAAAGAAAAAGTAGGGCTTCATAGCAGTAATTTAGTCAATTAATTTTCATTTATGCTAGTTTTTGTTTCCTCCTATTCACCCTTCTAATAACTACTGGCATTACTGTTATCTCTGGAATAGATTTGTTCACACTGAAAAATCCAATTGAATCAGAGCATGTAACGAGAAAATGTAATCCATCATTATTAAAAAAGACAGCTTACCTTTATCTGGGTGTTAAATAGTACAAATCCATGAGAGTCAGTGAATGTTTTGAAGTAAAAACGAAGGGCATTATGAAGGCTGAAGTGGATTTGTCACCGAATTATATGTATTACCTCAGAAATGGCCTGATATAGGGTTGTAGAAATAACATGTTTAGGGGTGGAAAAGAGAAAATGCTATTTACTTGTTTTCCCCATTTCCAGAGAAACTAAATGAGATCTCAAACATCAGGTTATTTCGTGGAAAACTGCAAAATGAAAAGAAAGGCTGTTCTTGAAAATAAATCATGTTTGTTTCACTTTTCATACCTGAATGATGTTTCTGACAATATGCATGTCAGAAAATGCGAACAAACTTGCTGTATGTCAAGCTAGGCAGCACAGTCCCAGCTACTGGCACAAAACAGCAAGTTCAGCAATATAGTGCATGTTCCTTTCACTATGGACAAACCTGGTCAAATCTCTTAATCTGCTATCTTCACAACAAAGAAGCTAATGTGATTTATTCATTGTTATGATGTACTTCAAAGGCTACAAACTACAAAAAAGCCACAGGATGCTATGTGATTGTAGCATTTTTTGCATTTGTCATTCTGAACAAGCAGCTGGTGCTAACAATGGGATAGGCTAATTGCATCTCTGAAAATAAAAATCTAATATAGTTCATAGCTAAGCTGAAGAGATTGGTACTAGAAGAGTGTGAACTACTCTGAAAAGTAAGTAAAATAGCTTTACTGGAAGATTTTAGTTACAGAGGGCCTGTCACAAGGCCTGAATCCAGATTTGATTGAATGCCTGTGATGCTGGTGGGTGCTCAGAGTTTTGCATTAGATCTACAACTGAAGGAAAACTAGAGCTCAGCTTCAGGTAGAGCCAGGCAATGTTTGCAAACTTTGCCAGTTTTGAGTGAGACAGGGGAAATGTAATGGATGCAGTCATCAGAAGGAACAGCTGAATAAAGCCCAAACTTGGTATTTGCCTCTTTCCTAACAAATGACTATCTTCCTTCACTCAATCACTAACTTTTCTTTTTCCAAAATGGACACATTTCCAGATGAAGCGATCTAGGAATTCTGGTGCAAGAAATTAAACAATTATATCTTCACTGCATAGCAGGAACTTCTGCTGGTGGAGATCAATTGCAAAGTAGTGCTAAACTTGCCATGGAGTCTCTGAGCCCCTGTCATCTAGGTTCAAATTGAGCTCTTAGTTAGATCATGCTTTTACGTCATCATTTTTTCCTTCTGTTGTCAAACAAAACATTTCATGGATTTAGAGAAATATGTATTTATTGTTTAGTTTTTCTTTTTGACCATAAAACATGGCACATCACTGTACCTGTGTTCATTATGACAGCACAGAGGGAAAAGTTACACAAATGACTGAAAACTAGGTGAGAGAACAATCACAGAATCACAGAATCACAGAATTGTAGGGGTTGGAGGGGACCTCCAGAGATCACCGAGTCCAACCAATCTCACAGAAAGGTAAGATAATGGTGTTTAGCATATCCGTACGAAGTACTCCTGGATATATTTGAGATCTTCCAGAGATAGGAATATCTGTCTTGGCAAAAGGCAAAATGGGCAGTTGTCCTTGATAGACCTGGTACTGCATTTGACACAATATGACAGACCATTCAGTGCCCTTCTTTCAAGAGCTAATTTCATTTGGTTGCTTTTTATGAATTAGAAGAGGGAAGCATACATTGCATATGTATCTATAAAGGGGATGGAACGATTAAAATTATTTCTGAGGGGAACTGGCAACAGTAAAGCTGAGGATCTGTGATTTAGAGAACAGAAAATATTGAGAAGGTATGTGGAGCTAGTGTGATTAAAGAAATGGTTTTGTTAAAAAAAGAGATCAGCTCATGAACCATTTAGAAAAACAGGCAAATATTGGTCAATTATTCATGATGAATTATTCACCTTGTTCTATTGGAACAGAACGATCCTGGAATGCTAAATTAGGAGTTAATCAGGATGCAATCTCTCACTCCTTGTGTTTGGCATTGCCATTGACCTTATTGTGAGAGAGGCAGTATGTGGATACAACACAGAAAGACCAAAGCTTAAGTACTATGCCAGAATGTTTAGGCTTAGCTGACAACATACCTCCTCTAAGAAAGAATCATCAAACAAATAGTGGTCAGAAAACTGTAATCTTTTAAGAAAAATGAGGGTAATCATTAATTATGAACAAAACAAATCTAATAAAGTTAGCAATTCCTCTCCCAGAGAGCAAGTATTAGTATCAACACACTAGGAATGAGTGTAGTCATTTACATTGTTGGTAAAGGGAAAGTTGGAGGGAATTACTAGAAATTTTGTAATGAATCTGTAATAATCAGAGAGCTCAATAACTATTTAATCTCAGAAATTCTCCAGGAGAAAGAAAGAAGTAGCTCATATAAAAAAAAAGTCTGCCATGGCAGTCTTTGGCGGGCCAAGCAGACTATTCATTGCACAGAATGCACAATGGGGAAATTTGTGGGAACACAGGCTGAGCACACAGAGATTGGCAGAATGTTATTCCTGCTCTAAGTATCTTGGATTATCTCTGAAGCATCCAGAATCAGCTTTCAGCAGTTCCTCAGTACTATTTCTTTTTGTAAGTAAGGTACTACTATAAGATAATGATTATGATGCTTTTCAGGACTGACAGGCACTCTTGTCTAACCTGAACCTCCCTATATCTTTTCTTTAAAAGGTCGTAATCCTAAATATCTTTTTTTTTCTTCTTTTCTTTTTTTTTTTCAAGGAGCTGCAAAAAGTCTGACTTTGGATTTTTGGGAATACAAAAGAATTCTCTGTATTTCTCTAAGAAAAAAATCCATTAATTGCCAGAGAGTACTCCTGGTTTTCAATCCCATCTTCAGCAGTGAGGTAGAATCCATCCAAATTTTACTTGGGTTTAGAAAAATGAACACATTTCTACTTGTGTATTGGCTGAATATTCTTTAGAGAGATAACATTTGCAAATATAAATCCCATACAAGAATATCACTACAGCTTCTCCCTTTCATAGAATCTACCAGTACTTAAGCAAGCAAAGCTATCTTAACAGCAAGACATCATCACCTACCTTTACTAGCTCGGCTCAGAAGTGAAAGATTGCTTTTACTTCTGGCCCTCAGGATAATAACCTTTTGGCCCATCTATTTCTTTTCAAATTTCCAAAAACACATTAAAAAATTCCTTGGGAAAAGTGTTGCACAAAACATCTTTTCAGAAGGTGAAGGACTATGTTCCCAAAAAACCCCAAACCATGAGATCTCTATATGTAAACATATACTTGCAAATAGGAAATGGCAACTCAGAAGATAAACAGTCTCCCAGCCTCCCCATTGTCACATCTGGCTATATGAATTCAGAACCTTTCCTTGTCCAAATCTTACTCTCCCCAGATTGTACCCTCATGTCAAGGCAGCTCTCAAGAGAATCAAGGGGCAAAGTTGCTCACCTCTGCTAATCTTGAGTACTCATGGCAGGGCTGTTCTGACAGATTCTGTTTAGATAACTGGCTTCAGCTACTGACTCAGCAAAGGGTTTGCTCTGTTGTGAGTGTATAGTTTTATGGTTCCACATACTCCTGGATTTGGAAAACAAATAAGCTTTACCTTTTCTGCTGCCTACTTGCTCATGTGTTTTTGTGGAGTCAGGTTTTCTGCTTTACACTCTCCTGCCGGGTTCTCAAATTTTGCTTCCAGAGAAAATAATCTGGAGTGAATCACAGCTTGGAAAGAGACCTTGGCCCTCATCTCAGCATTATCTCAAATCTTGCTCCGTTAGCATACGTAAGAGCATACATGATCAGAAATTGCCATTACTAATTATCACCTGTAGCAAATTAATCATAAACTGAAGATTTCATCAAATCCTCAGCGTAAACTCTGTGTCTATCCACAACAGCTTAGATGATGGACCCAAGAATAACTTCTTTGTTTCTTCAGTTTTGAGCATCCAATTGCTGCTTAAATACAATAAATGAACATTATTTAGCCACCCAGCAATTCAGAGAGTATTTTTGTGATATTTGTTCTTTACTGAGGATTACACTCTCCTCTTAAATTAGCAACTAAATTCATTAGTCAACATAAACTTCTCTAAATAGCTTGCTTAAGTACTTTGACCTATGTAGTATATTCCAAATAAAAGTGAAGTAAAAGAGTAGCAGAAAAAATACACAATTCAACAAATTCACAATTAGAAAAAATAGAGTGCATAATTTAATGATGTTGAAATTTACTCTGCTTATACTGTTTGTTGCAAAGGGAAGCATAAAGAGAAATTTACGAGGGCTGTTCTGACATTAATAACTCCTGTTTTGTTATGTTGGCCCATGGTATCAGAGGTGGATGTTGGTGGTATGGCAGTAGAGATTGAGCCTTCCCACCAATATCCCGTTATGTGTTGTCGTTATGTGACAGATGGCAGCCTGACAAAAGGATGTCTGATATGGAACTACATATGAAGCAAAGGTGTGTCACTGAATTCTTCCATGCAGAAACAATGGCACCCATTGACATTCACTGACATTTGCTGAACTTTTCTGGAGACCAAAGAATAGATATGAGCACAGTGAGGTGGTGGGAGGTGCGTTTCAGCAGTGGCGACAATGACAGAGGGGCATCTTCACTGGTGCAGATTTCTATGAGCATGGCATGCAGGCTTTTGTTCATTGTTCAAAATGAATCACTAATGGTGGTGACTATGTTGAAAAATAGTGCTTTGTATCTGTGAGTTTGCTCTATCAGATAGTGTTATTGTTCTCTTTGTGTCTTTTGTAGTTTCCATGAAAAAAAAAATAGAAGGCATTACTTCCAGAATGACCTATGTATGAGGACATCTGCCTACTTTTATTGCATTTTAATTATCAATTAACAACAGCTTAAGAAACCCATATTACCTACTGACCTTGATCTTTTTGTCTTTGCATGTTACTAAGGAAATCAGAATACAAACTTTACAATGCTGCAGTTATCAGTTTTATGATAAGAGCGTATATGTTTTTTCAATCTGATGGGTATGAACCTGTTCCATGTGAGTCTTTCTATGTAAACCTATCTACTATGGAGACACCCATCAAAGGCCTCATAAGTAGTAAATTAATCTGACTTCAAAGACAACACTTCCTTAAAAAAATAAGGCTACAGAGATAGAAAAGGGCGGCAAAAATAATTCATCTATTGAAGGCCAACTTATGAAAAGCGCTGTCACTTCCAAGTTTAATGACTGTTTCAAGAATAATTGCTCATAATTATGCACTATTAAGGGACATAGTATTGCATGCCAGAATCATTCTACTTTATTTTGCTTATTCTAGTAAGTGAGTTGTTTTAATTGAGATTTATACATTAATTATATATTAGAATATATACATTTTAATTTGAATATATACATATGTACACACAAAGTTACCTCTGAACTGAGGTTTAAAAGTTAATCAGTGTGAAATATTTTCATTGTGAAGTTCATGTAGTTGAATCTCCTGTGAGATGTTGCTTGGGTGTGAATGATTTACTTTAAAATTACTAGGCCTGATTGTCTCATCATTTTGCTTTACTACTCAGTGTGCAACGAAGGAGGAAGAGCACAATAGTTCCGACATTAGCCCATAGAAGAAGATGAAGAACTGGCACAATTTTCTGAGGACTGGCTTTATTCAATCCTCAAAATTTTGTTTCATGTTGAAGGAAATATAACTGATAGAATTATGTGAAGGATGAAGCTTATTGTTTGAGATAAGTTATCAGCTCAAGTTAAGCCCTGGTATGCATTTTGGCAAACTTTACTAATTCAGAATTTATTTTTCAGTTAAATGACTTCTACTGCCTCTACATAACTTGGGCAAAAGGGTTAAACTGAAAGTAAAAACAAACAGACCTTCACTGCTGAATATTTTATTGTTAATTTATAAGATATGCTGTTTGCAGAAGCACAGCCTGCCTGCTGATTCACTGAGTGAAAAGTGAATGATAGCCAAATATCAACCAATTTTTGCAGTTCACATTGTTTTCAGGAAATAGGCTGCTGAGCCATGATGATTTTGGCAGTAGAATATAATGTTATAATGTAACCATATAGTAACTATTCTATTCCCTCAAAAGTTTGAATTTAAAAACAAAACCAAAAAGGGTATTTGTTTAGTTAATACAAAGATGTCAGTGTAATATTTAAGAAACTAACTCAGCCTATAATATCTGAAACAAAAAAGACTGCATCTCCCACATTAGTACAGGTTAGGGGTAATTAGCTGGAGATGAGCTTTGCAGTGAAGGATCTGGGGGTCCTGGTGGACAACAGGTTGGCCATGAGCCAGCAGTGTGCCCTGGTGGCCAAGAAGGCCAATGGTATCCTTAATAAGAGCATGGTCAGCAGGTCAAGGGAGATGATCCTCCTCTGCTCTGCCCTGGTGAGGCCACATTTAGAATACTGTGTCCAGCTCTGAGCTCCCCAGTTCAAAAAATATAGAGTCAAGGAGTCCTGAGGAGGGCCACAGATATTACAAAGGTCCTCCTGGAACATGTCCCATATGAGGAAGGACTGAGTAACCTGGGTCTGTTCAGCCTGGGGAAAAGAAGACTGAGAGGGGATCTGATGAACGTTTATAAATATCCTAGGAGAGCTGGGAGACAAATGGATGAGGCCAGGCTCTTCTCAGTCGTGTGTAGTGATAAGACAAGGAGTAGTGGCCTAAAACGTGAACATAAGAAGTTCTGTACTAACATGCAAAAGAATTTCTGTATGTAAGGGTGACAGAGCACTGGAAGAGATTGCCCAGAGATGTTGTGGAGTCTCCTTCTATGGAGATATTCAAGACCCATCTGGATGCCTACCTGTGTGACCTATTGTAGAGTACTTGCTTTGGCAGGGGGGTTGGACTTGATCTCTCAAGGTTACTTTCCATCCCCTGCAATTCTGTGATTCTGTGATTCCAATAGCTTTCCTATGTCATGTATGTGAAAATATAAACAGCCGTAAAAAATCTCATGTGTATTAAATACTTAGCTTAAGAATAAATGTTTCCCTAACTCTGACTTAAGCAAGCTTAAATTATTTAAACAGACAGTTTAAGAAATGAAATTTCAGTACTGTTTTAAAGAGAATTAAAGTATCAGCAGACTTTACATGGCTATCTGCCTATACCAAATGCATAAAAATATTTGCTATAAGCTTTATTTCTAGTACCTGGGATCTTTTTCTTTAACTCTTAAAATGTGAGTTTTATTAAATTTAACATGAAAGATGAAGAGACAGCAGAACATAATGAAATTCTCTCTCTCTCTCCAGGCTCATTAATGTTGGTGAATGCCTTAAAGTAATGTGTGCTTTTGTGCTGGGTTCCTTCTGCTTGCCTTGGCCTGGCCAAATATTTCACATAAACAGCTTTTCATTCATAAATAGAAGTTGGATAAGAAAGTCATTAGAAAAAATGGAAAAATAATGCACAGAGTGTTCTACTGATAAAAATGGGAAAGAAAATCCCATCTCCTAGTGCTTTTTTCCTGGAATTCACCATTACCCCTCATTTCCATATAACAGAGAACTTTTAAAAGTTATTTCTTTTTGTAAATTACAAAAATACTCACTGTAGTTTAATCTGTACTTCTGTTACATCCATAAGCCCTTGATCGCTACCAAGGGCTACCTTCCCAATTCCACTTGGTATTTTGAGTATGCTGTATTTATTGATAAAAAACCCTCAAGAGATAGGCAGTTCTGCAAAACTTGCCACACATCTGTTGGATTTTTGTTTATGTATTGAAATGTAATTGGGCAACTGGAGAAAAGTGGATTTGTGAGCTGTTATTTTCCTAAAGATTACATTTAATAATGTTGGTGTACCCTCCATAATTTATTTGATTAATAATATTTGATCTAAACCCAAATTATGACTTCCCACATATATGACATAACTAATGAACTGTGAAAGGAAAGCTGTTCAGATGGTCACCAATAACCGATGCTTAGTTAATCCTTTAAATAAACCGGAGCTCACAATGTGTCCCTTTGAAGTCATAAATAATGTATATTTTTCTTTTGACTTTTAATAAGCCAGTGGAGTTCATCTCACAGTCTCCAAACACATATATTTTATTATGGGCCTCTGCAGTTTACTTTAATTAGTGTGTCTGAGTGCTTTGGGAGACTTAGCCCTACTGAAAACAAACAGAGTCTTACCATCTATAAAACATTAGCTCCCTTTGGTTTATCCTGATACAGCCGAGGCTCAGTGAGAAACACATGGTGTAAGTAAACACTCATAATTGCATTAGAATTCCCGGGTGTATTGGTAATTCAAGCTCTGTTTCATGATATTGTTAGAGCAGTTAGAGCAGGTTTACCAATCTCCTTGTCTTCTGGGATTTCATGAATTTCCATTTGGAGAGAAATTTAAATGACAAATCTAATAGAAACAGCAACAGACAGAACAAGCCACAGGGACTCTGAAAAGGAAGCACACTGCTAAATACCCCTTCAGTCTAATTGTATTTTTTCATGTCTCTGAAATTTCTCATTCCTCTAATCTCCTTGCTGATGTGTTAATTTTGGTGCAAGGTGGGGGAGCCTGTTTTCTTCCACTGTCCCCACAGAACTTTTAGTCCAGTGTCAACCTTTCTCATATTCTTATTTCTCAGCTATTAAAAAAAGAAATGATACAGTCAGCTCCAAAATATGCTATGTTTTCATAGTAGTGTGTTGAATAGCATGCATATTTTTTATGAGAGGAGTAAATTACTGTTGAAAGCTTTCCACTGCAAGAAGGATTTAAGAAATGGAAAATCCTTTGCAAAAGCAACTCACTGAGCCTATAATTTACTATTTGCTTTTTTTTCCAAAGAAATAAAGTGTTGCTTTGAAAAGAACAAAAATAGAAGCAAAGTGGTTGAGAATCCTATCTATGGTAGGGGGTTGGAACTAGATGATCTTGTGGATGTTGTGGATGCCCCGTCCCTGCAGACATTCAAGGCCAAGCTGGATGTGGCTCTGGGCAGCCTGGTCTAGTGACTGGCAGCACTGCCCATGGCAGGGGGTTGAAACTAGATGATCTTTGAGGTCCTTTCCAACCCAGGCCATTCTATGATTCTATGATTCTGTGATTCTAAGATCTTTGAGGTCCCTTCCAACTCATGCAATTCTATGATTCACTCCTTGATTCCACAATCTTGTATAAAAAGCACTGTTAGACTTAAACCAAATACTATTCAAATCAGTGCTGGTAAGTAAATATAATTCTGTTGAGTCCTTATCCCAAACTTCACTAGTCCTATCTCTGCACCTTCTGGAGTATTAAACAAATAATATTAAAGAATAAAATCCAAACTTCTTCTGTCTTACCTCTATCATGTTTTCGAAAACACAGTATGACTACATAAACACCAGGATTACAAATCAGTATAAAATGAATTATGTGGGGTTTTATTGTTTGCCTGAAATTTTTTTTAAAGGTGCATTTCTCTAGTATTTCTATCACAGTTTTTTCCAAAGTACAGAGCATCCTCTCTAAACTGGGATTTCAGCAATGTATAACTTAATTATGTTATGACAGAGCAGAAACTTTTATATTAAAAAATCACAGAAAAAAAATCATACCATTTTCAAAGGCAGTTCAAAGTTGAATATGTATATCTTCACAAGAAGCATTTTGTCATGGTGGGGTTAAATTGTAATGCTTAGCATTTATAAGTGCTACCCTTTACTTTCCTTGTATTTCTGTTACTCATGAAATACGAAAGTACTTATTTCATTAAAGTGCTAAGCAGTTGTAACAAATAAAATGAAGACATTTCATTCTGCTATCTGACCATTTGAGATCCTTTTGAATCATTTGTACCTTTCTGCCTTTACAGGCTGCTCCCTCTGTATTTGCTCGCGTTTCTTTAGCGCTTTGTTGGCGATTGCATCTCTTTGGCTTGCACCTCCTGATTTATTCTCTTACGAAATTCCCATCTTAAACTTGTCAGACATTTTGAAACAGAATCATTTTCCAGGATGTTTGTAAATCCTTGCTCTCATTTCACGTTATGATCAGTGCAATGAGAATGCTACCAATATAACTCAAGCTTTACACACCAAAGACTTGAAAGCAGGGATATCTGAGCCCAAATGCCCAGACAGGCTTCCTGTGCTGTCCCACTGGGAGAGGGGACAAACAGGCCTTACTTGCACAATGCCATCATGAGCTTCACCAGGCCAGATCCACTAGCACGAGATGCTGCCAGAGGAGCTGTGACTTCTCCCCCTTCACTTGGAAGCCACAGGAGTTCGGAGGTTGTAATGTAAAAGTGTGAACGGGATTTCACTGCTCATTTTCTCTTTAGAAAAGGTAAGCATTACCTTTAGCAACAGCCTACACATGCAGAGCACAAGTTTGGAAGATTTACAACTCTACTTCAACTGTGACATTTTGCTCACCCCATTACCCTGTCAGCAGGGAAATGGTGCAGCCATGGGTCTTTCAAATGTGTTTCTGCCTCTGGAAAATCAGACGGAGTTGAAAATCATCAGCTCTATCGCTATGGTATACTTCTGGTGTAAACAACATTCTTCAGAGAACTGGATCACCTGGTCCAAAATCCACTCCTGTTTCACACATGAATTGTGCAAAGTGATATATAATTCAGCTTATTCTTTGAAACCAATTAAATTTGTATAAATAATCAATCTCTGATAGTGAGACTCTAGCAAAGCTGCAGTACTAATAAGGTTTGCTGAAGCTACATTTCTAAACCCCTTTGCATGGAATATTTCCTCTCTATTATATTCATCAACAGAAGTGATGCTGAAATTAAAAAGGACAAACTAAACCCCAGTTTGTCAAAACATACCATATTTATAATATTAAATAATTGAAGCTATAAGTAAATATATACAGTGTTGATAAAATCGAATTATCAGGCTAGGCATAATTGGGGTTTATTTAATGTGTGACTGATTCCATTCATCTGTTATTCCAATGGATATATAAAGATAAATTACTTTCTCGGAAATTGAGACACTTTTTTTTTTTTTAAAGATATTTTTCTTATCAGGTTTTCATTAGACAAGGCAGCCTGCTTTATATGTTTGTACAATTTAAGTAGGCTCTCAGTCTGTTTGTTAATACATCATGTTTATTTAAAACTCCTGAAGGAAGTTATTAATCTGTCAAAACTTTAAAGATTTGAAGATGATAAATAAATGAACAATGCTAAATAATTCTTTGTGTTGTCTACAAAAACACAAAACAATTCTTACTGTTCTTTTCTAAGAGATGAAGATTGGTTTGCTTTGAAATTACTCAATATTTGCCCATACTACGTGGCTGCCAAAATCTGCACTGTCTGATTAGTACACAACTGGCTTAAACAAGGTTCCTCTCTGACTAGAATGGTTGGTCAAGAATAAAAAAATATGCCTTAATCCAATTTTCATTTTCTAATCACAGAAAGTGCTATGGAATGATTGCCATTTGCAAAAGAAAAAGGCAAACACAATTAAAAGCTGAATGTCTAATCCCTCTGCCTATGGCTTAGAACTGGAGCCAAAAGAAATATTTCCTTAACAGGTATATTTCCCCTGAGGGAAAGCACACCTTTGACCACCTAGTTCGGGAAATGTAGAGATAGTAAGATGTTCAATTGTGTCAGTGGCCAACAAACTGTTTGGTGGCTTCTGACAGAAAAGCCTGGAATTAGTAGACAGCAAATGAAAGCTCTATTTCTGAAGGCAGCTCTTTCAGCACAACGTCAAATCAAATAGCATTATTTTTTAGCCCCTAGCAGTCAAGTCATATTGGTCCATGGGAAAGTCTGTGTTTCAGTAGCTGACATTCGTCTAAAGAGACTTTTGAAATTGATTGAAGGATAATGTGAACTCCTAACTGTTAATTAGGCTAATTAATAGTACAGGTGGATGACAGCTATTGCAATAACACCTGTGTCTGACTATCTGAAAGGAATGTGGTTATTAATAAGTGGATTATTTTAAATTTGGGAAGAGAAGCCTAAAAATATTCTCTCCAATGCACTTAGGAACTCTCCTGTTCCTGCAAACCTTTTCTCACCAGCAGTAACTCAGAGATGGTATGTGAAAGATTTTATTTCCTCACAGTGTAAAGAAATTTTTTCTTGGACCTGTTTATCTACAGTATAAAACTGTATGTTTCTATTTGTCTAGGAGAATTATCATATTTCAGGTTTTAATGAGGCTTAACTTTTATATTTTCTGTAATCTCTGGTAGAATTGGAGTGTAAATAAGATTCTGCTCACACTGTTGTACAGATCTCAGGATGCTTTCTCACGTCACTAACTGTGAGCTTTACCAAGCCTTTTCCCAGACACTACAGCACAAGTGACTTAAGACTAGGCAGTACCATGGTCAAGTAAGAAATAAACACTTGTAAGAAAACACATGGGGTAGGGATGGCATTGCCAATTTCGTCAGGTTTCTCTTGCAACATTTGCCATTTTTTTCAGAGATGTATCTCAATGTGAGAGACTCTTAGCTCCCACTATAAAATGTAAGTTACTTGCTGGCTTCAGGATAGATTTTTTTTTGGTAGTTGATTTATTGTTTTTCAACGGTGGCATTAACAATTCTGTTGTGATGGTGAAAGATGCACAGTGCATAATCTTGGCTTGTTTCAGAACAGAAAGAGAAATAAAATGAATCAAATGTATTCCAAATTAGTTCAGCTTCATGTAATTATGTTGGTCACTCATCACAGAACTCTCAGTGTTATCTGGATATATGAAATTCAGGTACAAAATGTTGTAAATGTTGCATGACTTCTTTAATAAGCATATTGGAAACTTTTTATATGACAGATTGCTTCTTACCTCCCACAAAATGGCTGTAAATGGATTGCCAGGTTTTTAAACATCTTTTGTTTTATGATAATTACTAATGCCTTAAGCCTCAGATCGTAATCCTATCATAGAATCATAGAATGGCTTAGGTTAGAGGGGTCCTTAAAGATCATCCATTTCAATCTCCCCTGCAGTGGGCAGGGTTCCCATCCACCAGATTAGGTTGCCCAGGATCCCATCCAACCTGGCCTTGAATGCCTCCAGAGATGGGACATCCACAATATCTCTGGGCAGCCTATGCCAGACCCTCACTACCCTCTGCATAAAAAATTTCTTCCTAATTTCTAACTTAAATCTCCCCTCTTTTGGTTTAAAGCCGTTCCCCCTTGTCCTATCGCTATGCAAAGACTGTGCAAAAAGTTGATCCCCCTCCTGCTTGTAAGCTCCCTTTTAAGTACTGGAAGCTGCAATAATATCTCTCCAGAGCATTCACAGAATCACACAGAATCACAGAATCACCAAGGTTGGAAAAGACCTTCAAGATCATGCAGTTCAACCATCCCCCCATCACCAATAATTCTCACCATGTCCCTCAACACAAAATCCAAATGTTTCTTGAACACCTCCAGGGTCAGTGACTCCACCACCTCCCTGGGCAGCCCATTCCAGTACCTGACCACTCTTTCAGAAAAGTAATATTTCCTAACATCCAGCCTAAATCTCCCCTGGCGCAGCTTGAAGCCATTCTTTCTAGTTCTATCACCATTACACAAGAGAAGAGGCCAACCCCCAGCTCACTAAGCTCACTACAACCTCCCTTCAGGTAGTTATGGAGAGCAATAAGGTCTCTGAGCATCCTCTTCTCCAGACTGAACAATCCCAGTTCCTTCAGCCACTCCTCATAAGGCCTGTGCTCCAGACCTGTCATTAGCTTTGTCGCCCTTCTCTGAACCCGCTCCAGGGCCTCAATGTCTTTCTTGTAGTGAGGGGCCCAAAACTGGACACAGTACTTGAGGTGCAGCCTCACCAGTGCTGAGTACAGGGGGACAATCACTTCCCTGTTTCTGCTGGCAACACCGTTCCTGATGCAAGCCAAGATACCACTGGCCTTCTTGGCCACCTGGGCACACTGCTGGCTCATGTTCAGTTGCGCATCAATCAATACCCCCAGGCCCATTTCCTCTACGCAGTCTTCCAGCCACTCTGCCCCAAGCCTGTAGCGTTGCCTGGGGTTGTTGCGGCCAAAGTGCAGGACCTGGCATTTGTTGAAACTCATCCCATTGGCTTCAGCCCAGCTATCCAGCCTGTCCAGATCCCTCTGTAGGGCCTCGCTACCCCCAGGCAGATCTACACTTCCAGCCAGCTTGGTGTCATCCACAAACTTACTGAGGGTGCACTCATTGCCCTCACCCAGGTCATCAATAAAGATACTGATGAGGACAGGCCTCAGCACCGACTCCTGGGGAACACCACTCATGACAGGTCGCCAGCTAGATTTAGCTTCATTCATTACCACTCTCTGGGCCCGGCCTTCCAGCCAGTTCCTTATCCAGCCAAGAGTGTACCTGTCCAAGCCATGGGCTGCCAGCTTCTGCAGGAGAATGCTGTGGGAGACAGTGTCAAAGGCCTTACTGAAGTCTAGATAGACCATATCAACAGTCTTTCCATCATCTACCAGACGGGGTCACTAGATCATAGAAGGAGATCAGGTTGGTCAAGCAGGACCTGCCCTTTGTGAACCCATGCTGGCTAGGCCTGATCCCCCAGTTGTCCCGCACATGTTGTGTGATCTCCCTCAAGACAATCTGCTCCATAACCTTCCCTGGGACCGAGGTCAGGCTAACAGGCCTGTAGTTCCCTGGATCCTCCTTACAAACCCTTCTTGTAGATGGGAGTCACATTGGCAAGCCTCCAGTTTTCTGGGACCTTACAAGTCAACAAAGAGCGCTGATAGATAATGGCAAGCGGCTTGGCTATCACTTCCGCCAGTTCCCTCAGCACTCTTGGGTGAATCCCATCTGGCCCTGTGGACTTGTGACAGTCCAGCTGGAGTAGTAGGTCTCTGACTGCATCCTCCCGAATCACGGGGGGTTCTGTCCGCAACCCAGTCGAGACCACCAGGTCAGAGAGTGGAGTACCCTGAGGATAACTGGTCTGACCTTTAAAGACAGATGTAAAGAAGGCATTCAGAACCTCTGCCTTTTCCTTATCCTCAGTGGTCACGTTCCCAGCCTTATCCAGTAAAGAATGAAGATTCTCCTTAGTCCTCCTCTTACTGTTGATGTATTTGTAAAAGAGTTTCTTGTTTCTTTTTACCCCAGCAGCCAAGTTGACTTCAAGCTGGGCTTTTGCCTTTCTGATTTTCTCTCTACACATCTTAACAATTTCTCTGTACTCTTTCTGAATCACCTATCCCTTCTTCCACAGGAGGTAGATTCTCTTTTTTTCCTGGAGCCTCAAGAACAGCTCCCTATTCATCCACGCTGGTCTTCTTCCCCACCGGCTCATTTTGCCTTAGGGGGACAGCCAGCTCCTGTGCCTTTAAGACTTCCTTCTTGAAGAGCGACCAGCCATCTTGGACCCCTTTACTCTCTAAGACTGAAACCCAGGGGATTCCTCTAAAGTCCACCCTCTGGAAGTCCAAGGTAGCAGTTTTGCTTTTCCCCCTCCTGGCTCCACCAAGAATCGAGAACTCTACCATTTCATGGTCATTCTGTCCAAGACAGCCCCCAGCATCCACATCTCCTACCAGACCTTCTCTGTTTGCAAACAGCAGGTCTAGCGAGGCAGCTCCTCTCGTCTGCTCTCTCACCAGCTGTGTCAGAAAGTTATCCTCCATACACTCCAGAAACCTCCTAGACTGCTTCTTCTGTGCTGTGTTATATTCCTAGCATATGTCGAGGAATTTGAAGTCCCCTATGAGGACAAGGGCTGGTGATCGCGCAGCTTCCGCCAGCTGCTTGTAGAACTCCTCATCTGTCTCTTCATCCCGGTTTGGTGGTCTGTAGCAGATGCCCACAGGAAGTCTGCCTTGTCAGCCCTTCCCCTGATCTTTACCCTTAGGGATTCAACCTTATCTTCCCCAGCCTCAAGCTCAATAACATCAAAGCACTCTCTAATATAGAGAGCCGCGCCGCCACCCCTCCTTCCTTGCCTATCCTTCCTGAAGAGTTTGTAGCCCGCAATTGCAGCACTCTAGTCATGGGAGTGGTTTCCATAATGGCAACTAGGTCATAGTTAGCCTGCCTCACAATAGCTTCCAACTCTTCTTTTTTGTTGCCCATGCTGCGTGCATTGGTGTAGATGCACTTCAGCTGAGCCCCTCGCTTCACCTCTAATCCCATTACCGCTCCCCCAGGCTCATTTCTAGCGGACTTGGTTTTATCCCCTTCCCCTTTCATATCTAGTTTAATATTATCTACAAGTCCCTCCTGGGCAAGGATCCGTTTCCCCCTTTCGGATAGGTGATACCCATTGGCAGTCCTCATACCAGGTGCCGAGTAGACCGCCCCATGATCAAAGAACCCCCAATTTTTGTCTTGTCATTCTTCTCTCCAAGCTAAACAAGCCCCACTCTCTCAACCTTTCTTCATAACAGAGGTACTCGAGTCGTTTGATCGTCTTTGTGTCTCTCCTCTGGATCTAATTCAACAGCTCTGCATCCTTCCCGTGCAGGGGGCCCAGGCTTAGACACAGTTTTCCAGATGGGACCTCTTATAGGCAAAGTAGAGGGGAATAATTTCCTCCATCTCCCTGCTGCCATCCCTCTGTTGATGCAGCCCGGGATGCAGTTGGTCTTCCGGGCTGCAGGCACACACTGCTGGTTCATGTCCAGCTTTTTGTCCACCAGATCTCCCAAGTCCATCTCTGTAGGACTGTTCTCAAGGAGTTCTTCTCCCAGTGTGTACTCATATCTGGGATTGCCTTGAACCAAGTGCATTTGGCCTTTGTTAAACCTCATTAGATTCATGTGTGTCGACTTTCTGAGAGTGTTCAGGTCCCTTTGGGTGGCTTCCCTCTCTTCTATTGTCAGCTTGGTACTATAAGAAAGCTTGCTGAGGCTACACTCAATCCCAAAGTCTGTGTCATTGATAAAGATCTTGAAGCATGCTGGTCCCAAGATTGTCACCTGGCAGATGCCACTCATGACCAGCTGCTACCTGGTCACAGAACTGGCTATTATCATGCAACCAATTATTTATCCACCTAATAGTCCATCCTTTAAATCCATATATCTCCAATTTAGAGATAAAGGTATGGTATGGGACCATGTCAAAGACCTCATGCAAATCCAGGTAGATGACATCAGTTGTCCCTCCTTTGCCCACTGATGCTGTCACTCCATCGTAGAAGGCCACCAGATTGGTCAGGCATGATCTGCCCTGGTGAAGTCATGCCGGCTGTTCCAAATGACCTCCACATCTTGAATGTGCCTTTACATCTCTTCCAGGAGGATCCATTCCACAATCTTTACAGGTACAGACTTGAGGCTCATTGGCCTGTAGTTTCGCAGATCTTCCTTTCTCCCTTTCTTGAATATGGGAGCCATGTTTCCTTTTTGACAGTCACTTGGACCTGAGAACTACAATTTTTCGAACATGCTGGAATGGCTTGGCAACCACATCAACCAGTACATTCAGGACCCTGGAACACAGGTCATCTGGCCCCATAGACCTGTATACATTCTGCCTCATGAGGTGGTCTTAGAGTGGCTCCACTCTTATACTGGGAAGGATTTTGCTCACCCAGCCCCTGCTAAGAATTTCAGGCAAACTGGAGGCATGAGAAGTCTGGCCATGAAGACTGAGGCAAAGAACTTGCTAAGTACCTCAGACTTCTCCATATCTGAGGAGGCCAACTCTTCCTTCTCATTTATCAGAGGGAGTAAGCTCTCCTTTGCTTTTTTCTTTTGCCCAATGTATCTAAAGAATCCCTTGTTGTTTTTCACATCTCTTGTCAAGTTCAATTTCATCTTCACCTTGACTTTCCTATCTTCATCCCTGCACAACCAGATGACATCCCTATATTATTCCCATGCCACCCACCCCTGTTTTCACTACTTAAGCTTTTCCCTTTTTTTCCCCTCAACCTGACCAAAAAGTTATTGCTCAGCCATGCAGGTTTCCTACATCATCTGCCTGATTTCTTATTCTAGGGGATGGAGAACTCTTGTGTTCTCAGAAAGGCATCCTTAAAGTGCTGCCAGTTCTGTTCTGTTCCTTTGTACCTAAGAAAAGTTTTCCAGGGAATCTCATCCAACAATTCCTTAAAAGGCCTTAAGTTCTCTTTCCTGAAGTTCAGGGTGCTGACTCCACTCTTTGCCAGGATCACATTCCCAAACTTGTCCAGGACATGGTCACTGCACCACAGGCTGCCTGCGGTCTTAATCTCTTTTACAATCTCTTCCACATTGATGAGCACCAGGTCCAGTAACGCTTCACCTCTGATGAGTCTGTCAATACCTGAACCAGAATGTTGTCATCAATGGACTGCAGGAGTCTTCTGGATCACCCAGCAGATATCTGTGTGGTTGAAATTCTCTACCAGAATGAGAGCCTGTGAGTGTGGTGCCTTTTGCAGCTGAAGCAAGAGGGCCTCATCAACAGGCTCCCCTTTGCCAGGTGGTCTATAGTGGACCCCTACCACCAGATGTCTGGTCTGATTCCTAATTTTAACCCACAACTTGTTCGTGACTGTTTCTCAGGGGCAGCTCTTCACAGTTTATCCACTTCTTAATATAGAGGGCAACTCCTACACCTCTCCTACCTTGCCTATACTTTCTAGAAAACTCATAGCCATCAATCATGGTATTCCAGTTATGTGAGTCATTCCACTATGTTTCCATAATAGCAATAAAACTGTAGTTTCTGAATTGCACCATGGTTTCAAATTCCTCCTGCTTATTTCCCATGCTGCATGCATTGGTACAGAGGCACTTCAATTGGGCTTTTGGCTGCATTACCTTCTTGGAGGAGCCCTCTCAAAAAACTCTTGGAAAAATCTGAGATTTTCCCCTGCTCTTCCTAAAGCAAAAGTGTTTCCTCACTATTTTCTGATCTTCAGCAGTACATCCCCTTGCTTCATCAAGTCTAGTTTAGAGACGTGGTGATGAGCCTTGCCAGCTTGCTGCCTAGTATATTCATCATAAAATATAGCAGGTTGAGGGCCCCTGCTAGAATCTTGTCCCTCTGACTTATTATGCTATTCCACACTTTGTCATAGACAACCTTGCTTTCACTCCCTTCCTCCTTCAAATGCAGTTTAAAGCACTGTCAATAGGCCTAGACATATCCTGGGCCATAATTTTTTTTTTGTCTATGACCTAGGTGGGCTGCATCAGCAGCCATCAGACTAGGCACTGCTCCGTGTAAACTGCTCCATGGTCATAAGAGCCAAAATTCCTGCAGTCACACCAGCCTTTTAGACTTTTAGTGATTAGATGGTTTTTCCTACTTCTCTGTCTCACTCACTACCACTGAGGGGATCGAGGAAAAACACTGCCTGTAGTCTTTCTTAATCAACTAACTTCCCCAGTCCCCCAAAGCCCATTTTGATAGTCTTCAGACTTCTCTCAGCAACTTCATCACTGCCATCCCGAACTATCAGTAAGTGATAATAAACAGAGGGATAATAATAACTGGTAATCAGTGGTCAGCTATAATTATTCGAAATGGAGGTATTGAACATATTGAACAAGCCTGTTCAAGATCAGTTGCTATTGTATTCATCTAACATCATAATTTTCTGTCTATTCCAATAGTCATAACTCTTATGCAAAACCTGTGAAGTGGTTTGATTGCCCTGGAAGAGGTGCAGGCAGCATGAAAGAATTCATTCCTGTACTGCCTTTCCCTGGTTGGGGCTGAAATGGCCTTCACCGTAACACCTGCCCTAGAGATCTAATAACTTATTGAAGAATTAAAGTAATATTACCTCCCAAAAGTTGAGATGAAATAACAGTTAAATTCCAATGGTTTAAATAATCACAACATACATTTAACTCTAGGCAAGCATAAACTTCACAGCTTTCTAGAGACCATATAGAGACAAAGTTTAAATTCAGGGAAGTATTTGAGTCAGGCATCTGAACTGCGCATGCAGGAACAGTTACTTAAGTCTGTGCTCTGTTTTTTCAGTAGATCATTTAGCAAAAACAGTAAGTGCTCTTCTCACAGTTGCAGAAGTAAAACCTGTATTAATAAATGCGGAAGTTAGAGACTAGTGTTTCACACCACTAAAATGTAATCACTTGTATGCAAATGTATCCCAAAGTAGGGCCATTTCAGAAGGAGTGCTTTCCTCACCAAAAATGTTTTGTAGAGTTAGTCAGCTGTGACACTCAAGAATGTGATGTCATAGCCTAGATTGTGCATTTTCTTGGATAGCAAGAACTCTGCTTTTTTGACCTCAAAGCCATATTTTGCCATGATATAAATAAATACTGTGGGACCTCAAGGTCAAATGAGCAAGGTCTCTACCCATAACAAGGAAAAAAAGCTTACAAAGTTCATCTGTTCTTTGTAGAGTCTGCAACAAACTTACAGGATGAGCACATCCCACAGGATATTTGAATACCTTGCAAACAAACAAAAAAAAATACAGGCAAGTGTAAAATATTGTCCTCTTTCTGATGATACGCATTAGGTACCTTACATTTTGAGAAGGCTATTAAACAAGCAGAAAGGAATGAATTAAAGCAAAATCCATTCTTTCTCTAATTAAAGAAAACTTCATATCATGCCTTTCAGTTCAAGGAACACACAACTGTTTAAATCAGGATCTCCCACATCAGTTCCAACTACTGTAAGAATTTCTTTAATTCAGTCCTGCTTACTCACATGTCCATAAACATGCATCTTTCATAAGTACTGACTGCTGTTTTGCTGTGTGTATTTACTTATATAGGATCCACTTTTTGCATGTCATCTGAAACAGAAACTTCCCTCAGTTATACCTACATACATCTACAATTACTTAATCATGCCAAGAGCCATAACTCTATTCAACTGACAAACTAAATTTATCCCGTGCTTATTTAATTAGCTTATTAGACATAACCATAACACATTCCTAGATAAGAAGGGCTTTGGCTCGGCCTGGTTAAAAGAGTGGTATTTTTCAGTTGTTTTAACCTGACAACACTTTCAGGCCAAAGTAATGTGACAGCTCTCTCAAAATGAAGGCTGCCAAATGGTATTTAGTCAGCACACAACTCCCTTCCCAAGCTGAGGTTTTATTGATGCACATAACAGACAGTGGAAGAAACACTTCAGTCTACATTCAGAAAGGCTGCCTCCAAAACTTATGAACATAGCTTAAGCTTTATCAACAGCAAACGTAAATTAATAACATGCCTTCTGATTCTGGACAAAAATCAGCAAAATTAAAATCCATGGAAATCTTATCATGCAATTCTATGGGATTGGAATGCAGATATCCCTCCCAAAATGCAACCATCCCCAAATTCTGGGGCATTTACACCCAGAGGGGGATCTTGCAGTGATTTGCAAACACTGATGTAGTCTCAGATCTCTTTCATCTGGGAACTTTTTTTTTTTCACATTTCACAGATGGGAGTATGTATGGAAGTTAAAGACCTAACTCAGAATAGGATTTTGACACCTGAAAGGGGTGTCAAGGGAAAGTTAAGTAAATAGGATCAAAATCTTAGTGAGCTGCTGGTTAATTGCCATAGCTTAATCATTTTTACCCTGTACACTCTGAAAGGATTGAGACAGTAGGTCCTTCAGTAGAAGGTGTTTCAGAGAAATGCAACGTTATCTATTTCTTAACAAAAAAAAGTTTTAACAAGGAGACCCTTTCTCCAGATTGTAGAAAACCTAGGATCAGCTCTCATCACTGTCTAAGGAGATTCAGTTCTATTGGTAAGAGACTCAAACTTCCCACTTCTCTTGGGAGAGATGCTTCCTGCTCAGTGTCTCAATGCCTGTGGGCCCTTTTAGGGCACCATCCATGTCTGATGGCATAAGCCAAGCTTCTGGATTTGGCTGTTGCAATCAAGCACATAAAAATAAAGTATTACATCACAACCAGGCTTAAGACTTGCCCTAAGGTTTCATAGCCCACCGTGATGAAGCAAGGACTAGAGCCCATATTTCTTAGTAAATGAAACTTCCTAGTAAAAATTCCAGTGTTCTAATCTCTAGAAGCCCTCTTGCTTGATCTGTGCTCTAAGTGCCAAGCTTTTATGCCTGTTTTCATCACACCACAGAAATGCTTACCCCATGAAATTATTCAGAGACTTCATTAAGATGAGATACTGAATGCAGTAATCAATTTTTCTTCTAGACACTAACTTGTGTCATACTAGAGTTAATATGACAAAACAGTGAATATTTAATAGCATTCATAATTTGAAATGGGAAAATTGAAGTGCTGCCTTTTTTTGAAGTCTTCATAGTGTTCACGTAACCAGCTGAATTCTATAAAGATGTCACTTCTAACAGGGTTATGCTCCTGTTGTGTGAATTAGAGCAAATCATGAGATGTCTGCATGAAATGCTCATACTGAGTTTTTCATGCATTGTTTCCAGCTCCAGTAGGAAAATATGTGTTGGCTTCTCTGTTGCTAATTTAGTTAATAAAATTAGATCTAATGGTTGCTGACAGAACTTTATATGTCCCAGGTTGGCCATATTACAGTTTTCAATTTGCAATAATGAACCACCCATATTGAAGATAAATACAGTCCACTGCAGAGAGAGAGAGGGAGGGAAAGTGCTCTGAAATCTGCAGAAACTGTTTTGCAGTGGATTTTTTTGATTTTTTTCCTTTGAGAGTGGTAAGGTGAAAAATTCCTCAGGCTACTCTGTATATTGCCCTATTTTTTCCCCCCACATTTTCTGCCCCTGATTTACAGCAGCAATAAGCACAACATTCCTGAAGTATCAGCAGAAATATTCAAATAATGGCTTGCATTTTAAAAGGAATGATTTTATTCTTTGTTCACTGTGGATATCGCTGTCATTAAGCCACTGAGACTTTGAGGTCATTCAGTGTGGTAGAGAAAAGAAGACTGAAGTAAATAGAAAGAAAAAGGAAGTTACATGATCAATGCAAACAGTGAAGTCTTAGGACATTAACAAACAAAATTTTAAGACAATTTAAGAAGTAAACATCCTCAGCAATATTCTGTGTTTCCAGTGCTCAAGCACCAGAAGGGAGAGTGCTCAGCTCACTCTGGTCTTTCAGCTAAGAATGTTAATAAAATAACCTTTGACTGAAGTGTTGGACTTGGTGCCAAGGTGCCATGGCTTAGCTGGCTTTCCTGGGCTGAAAGTTCCCACAGAGAGATGGAAAATGGGGCAGGGAAAGAAACCATGTCTATAATACTTGCCTGTGACAAGTTATCAGTACCCAGAGCTAATAGAAATACATAATGTGAAACACAAATCTTCTGTGTTGTAAATTCATGAAAGACTCAATCCACAGTGTTTTACTTAAAATCATCTAGATTAGAGAAAGCTTTAGAATTTGTTTTGAGAAAGAAGTAAGTTCTTTATTTAGATTTTAAAAAAATAATCAAGAATTAAAGGTCTTCAGTTGAAATAAAAGAGGAAACATTTAATAAGAAAACTTCAAACATTTTGAGATCTCGTACACTATTCAATAAGATGAAAGCAGTATTTTTAAGTCTTACGCTGACTTAAAAACATTTTAAGGTGTGCTGTTACCACATCTCATTGGCTTTTTACACTCCAGAGCCATTTCAAATATTACCATGGTATGTTTGGCAGTACACTTAAAAGATTATCACTTAATCTAGTTAAGTAATTTTGACTTCAAGCAAGTGTCTATCTGTCCATCCAGCTTATGACTTTTTGTGTCTTTGGAAAAGAAAGGAAATGAACCTCACTGAGGAAAAAATGGAACAACAAAGTCTGATCTTACTCAGTTTTTCATGCAGCTGTGAATTTTGCTAGACAGAGTTCTTAGTACATGGATTACTGGCATTAATTCTGATGGGAGCAAGGCTGTTTCCAGAATACCTTATTTTCTATGGTTAGCTTTCTTTTAAATGAAAAATGTTTCTTTGAAGAACAGAAGTCAAAGAAATTTTTGCCCTCAAATTAAAAGGCTGCATAATGGAATCTGAGACAAGACTTCCAGTTACCATGAGGATGAAGTGAGGAGGTAGGGACACAGTTTAACAAGCTGATAGACATCTATAGGCATAGCAGCTATCGTTATGTGACAGAGGAATAACTACTCCACTCTGCTGAAATTTTCTCTCCTTCCATTCAGGATGTAACTCTACCTGGTCTTCATCATAGATTTGTTACCACAGATTGTCACTAATACAAGTTCAAAGTCTACAGATACCTATACAGACATTCTAGACTTACACTCAATAACTGCAGCCAGCTTTGATTTTATCTGCACTCCAGATTCCCCAGTTTCTCATTCAGTTTGCTAGATATTTTACAGTTCTCATTTTGCAGGGCTGGTCTTGTGGATACAGAGCGCTTATGAAGGATGGAAAGAAAAGACAGAGTGTCAATATGTACAAGAGAATGGAAGTAAGGTTTTATGGACTGCCCTGACTAAAGCATTGACCTCTCACCTTAGATTCTTCCATATTCTTCAAAACCTTTCCTAGGTTATGAAACTAAAAAAGATCCAAGAAGACTTAGAAAGATAACATTGGTCTGTATGAAAGGCTTAGAAACGTCAGTTAAAACTTCTACTGTTTAGCTCTGAAGAGAGGGCACTGGAGTGCATTCTGTTGTAGAAGATGTGCATAGAAAAGTTTGTTCAAAGCTGACCAAATGTGACCAAATGCTTCTACCAGATCCAAAGATCTCTGGGGATTCATTCTATAAACGTTGAACTTTTAGTGTTCATTCTTAACAGAGAGTAGTTGGAAGTAGGAAGTAATTTTCAAATACCTTTTTTCTTTTTACTTAAAATTTGTGGCACAAGCCCAGGGTACCCAAAATCTTAATAACCTCCAATGTATTTCATTGGCACAGCAACTTAGGTAATGGAATTTCATTTCTGCCTGATTTTCAGTTTTCATGCTGAGATGCTAGAGCAGTTCCTGAAAAAGCAATTCACCAAAACACCAAAAATTTTTATGACCACAGAAGCTGTTTGCTGCAGACCCATTCAGGAAGCTCAAAAGTGGGAATAAATTCTATAAAATTCAAAGTTTAATACTTTCCTACAGCTTTGACCACTACACAGCTACCGTCTATTTCATATTGAGAAAAAGTTTAGATGATTTATTTGAGAATTAAAAGTGCAGTTCCTGCTGGAGGGAGAAACCAGGCCTTGGAAGTTTGACAATGGGAGAAATGGAAAAGGATTTCTAGCATGGAAATTCTTATGTTACTGCTATACCTTTTTTCTACGTAAACAAAGGAAAGGTATATACTGAAATAATTAAACTCAATTAAGTTGTTATAATGTTATTTTAAACACTAAGATTTCATTTGCATTAATAATTTAGCTACATGTATGTACACGGTGTGATCCCTCCCTGCAAAACTTAGTAATTATGCCTGGCTTAGACAGTAATGACAGTAAAGCATTGCCTGAAGGAAATATATTGAGTTTGAAATTATTTTATTGAAGCAGAATATTGATTTTGATTTTTATTTCTAGCAAGTTTCACTGCTTTCACACTAGATTTTTTTTTTTCTTCATTTTCTTTATTGATGAAGGTATAGATTACTGTGCTGCAAGAACAGAAATCTAATACTAGCTACAATGTTCACATTTCAACCTTCTGTTACAATTTGGGGTATATTTTCCTCTCCCACAAAATGTAAAAAACGTCTACAAAACATGTTCTCTTCTGTGTCTTCCCTGAAGAAAACCCAATAAAGTTGCCATAAATGGTCTTCTAGCTTTCCATCCTTTTCCACTACCTGTAATAGAAATTTGTAATGATGTTCAACTTGGTGCATTTTCTGCCATAAAATCCCACCCAGTACTAAAGAAATTGGAAGGAATAGTAGGCAAGTCAAAAAAGAGTGATAACATGAAATGAAAGGCTTGTATTAGCAAAGCAATGACCCTATAACGTATTCTCTCATCTATATGCTAAACATTTGGATTGCACTTTAAGTTAACAAATTCTTGCAGGTTTCTATTCACTGTAAAAATAAGCACCACAAATGCAGCCAAGCCAGTCCATTAAAATAAGCATGGAAATGAGAATATTTTGCCAGATAGACAAATGTTGTAAGCATTTATATTTGTGAGAATAATGATGACAAAAGCCTACAGAAACCAGCTCAAGGAGAGAACTCATGCATATATGCATACATGTTTTCACCTGTGATTTGTCATTGACATTAATAGGAAGAATGCATTGAATATTAATTGTTACAATTACCCTTATAGTAAAGGACACCTGAATCACCTATTAGTGATATAACTTAAAGTTCTTCTGATGCATTTTAGGAGAACTTCTATAATTTGATCCAACATGGACTCTAGAAAGCAAATACATGAAACTCCTCAATTACACTAGCTGAAACTCCACAGACTTCAATGCTAGCATTGTCCACTGCCATACCTATTTAAAGTAATGAAGCACATGGAGGTAAATCAGTCAAGAAACATTGAGCTGCCTTTAGATTTTTTTCCTCCCTAAGAGCTGGATTTGGCTGAAGAGATGAGAGCTTTCAAGATCGCACTTGAAACTTGCTCACTTAAAATGACATATCCTACTAACTTAAGTTCTTATTCAAAAATTCAAATGGGCTTTGGCAGCAAGTTCAGACAGTCTGCATTGTAGAGAAAAGCACATCCCGTTCTCTATAGTAAGATGTCTGACATGTCTGGACTTATATCTGAAAAGCTACAGTAGTTGTGTCAGGAGAACGTAGGACACTCCTACATCTTGTAGAAGATTAAAATAAAGAGAAAATAACTGACCTTTTCTGGTCCATATTGGACACGAGTGAAGATTGGAAAAAAGCTGGATAGGTCTGTAACTATGAAGAATGAAAAGATTTGATCTTTTCATTGTTACAAAATATGGCCATCAATTTTCACTATCCTAATGCCGAACAAAGAGAAAGCTAAGATATTACAAAAATCACATGAAGAATCATATGTAAAAGAAATTTGAAGAAGAAATATGTGAAAAGTGAGTCTGACAGCACTAAAACTATCAAAATGATAAGGAAAAATAGAATTTTAAAACAAGTGACAATTGCATCAATGTTGTGTCTGTATGTGGTATCCAGATAGAAGATTAAAAGAACAGATGGCAGTGAGAATACATCCAACAGACATTCAATGTAAACTTACTTGTGCCTCTAGAGATTACTATTGGTTTTTTCCTTAACCCCTACCACTGAAAGACAAAGGTAATCTGTTACTGCTTTCACAATTTTGTCTTCTCTGTTACCTAAGAAGAATGATCAGTTCTCAAGACAGGCCCAAACTGATTAAGATCATGATTTGGATCTCAAATGTTAGGCCATTGATTATGGGTCAGAGGGAGGATTTTCTTGCCAGTGATGCGCAGATATCTACGGATATAAGAGGCATGACTGAGATGTGAAACTTGAATCTGGTCTTGCAGTATGAACACGGTAGTCATCATCTGGTTAGTAAACACATGATGTAAACTTGTAGATATGTTCAGATTCCTCTACTCAGTAAGAATAGATACTGATACTTAAGAAGTAACAATATAAAACTATTCATAAGCTACATGTCTTGATTATTTGTTCAAATTTAAGAAAAATATGCACAAGATGAAGAAGGGACAAAAGAATCCTCGTACAATTGCTCCAGATAAATTGATAGTACAAATCATAAATACTCTCCTAGGCACCTAACTTCAATATATGGCATAAGGCAAACTTAGAAAAGAGACAGGTGACATCTGCTCTGAAATATTTGGAATTGACAAGTGGAATTCATTCAAGTTTAAAAAAATAATTTTTATTGCTTACAAATATGCTTTTACGTCACATAACACTTCTAACACTTCTCCTCCTCCTCCCCCTAAAAAAAAAATTTAACACAAACAAAAACTCTTGAGTGATAAGAAGAGGAGGCTTCAATAAAAATATGAGCAAGACTTCACAATCTGAAAACATATGATAGAAATTCCTCAGTTACCTAAAAATAGCTAGAGTCTGACTATTGTGAAATTTAAGCAAGATGGCAGTATAAGGTAACAGAGGCACCTGTTATAGGTATTTTACCTACTCATGCCACAGCTGATCCTTCAGGAAAAGTTGATTGCTCCCATTTGTAGTGGTTTAGGATGACATGAACTTTTAAAAGGTCTGTATTTTATTAGCCAACATTCAACAGTATAACTAAGACCTGCTAGCACTAAGCCAACTTGCCACAACTGGGAAATATTTCTTTCTCAGTATAGCTGAGAATATATGAGTGACATTCAAGGGCCAAAATAGTATTTTGAAGATATCAGTTAACCTGAGAGCATTGCATGTTACAGTTTGTCATGCAACTGCCCTCAACTCTCCTGATGAAACCATGCTTGTAGATCTGCACTTTTTAAGTACCATCATTGATCTGCATATGCCAAACAGAGAGGAAATAAAGGGATGCATTACTTTAGTTCCTGTGAAGTCCACGAGAGGTCACTCCACAATTTCTCACTGCATTACAAAGGATTTGCTAGAAAGGACCATCTGTTCCATTCAGAGCTTGGTAAAATCACCTTTTCCACATAAACAAATGGTTTTCATTCCCCAAATGCATTTCAAAGGTTATTTACAATTGATTCATACAATAAAGAAGCTTAAGGAAGGGTTATTATGACTTAAGTATTTTACTGATCCAAAAAACAAATAAATGACTGTATAAATATGAAATACTTGGGTTTGAATTCTAATACACATATGTGCACAAAGGTGGCACCATGACTTCAGAATTGAAGTTCTGAAGTCTTTTTTTCCTTCCTCTCTTTCCCCCTCCTTTTCTCTACCACTTTGCTCACCTCAATAAGTGTTTAAGAAAGTAAGGTCTTATACACAGCACTTTTCCTCTATCTTGGCACTGCTGCATCTGTGCCGAGCAGGAAAAGAGATCATGGTTATTGAGAGCAGGCTCTACTGATTTATGACAATAAGAAGTTCTTCCCTGAAAGAAGATGACAGGCAATTCTTCAAATTTTATTCTTTGAGTTGCCTAAGCAGTACAAAGCTAGCAAACTCCTGTAAGGCTCCCATCCTAAAAAAAATCAAGCAATCAAATAAATTAGATTCTAAATTAATCCCAAAGCTACGCCTCTGTTCAAAATCACATATAGTGGTGTCTAGAACTTGATTTTTGTCTTAACTTTGGTTTATTGAATCGAACAATTATTTTGCCCATGACCAGTTAGTTATATAGTAATTTTCCTGCACTGTGGAAAGATAGCAAAGCGAAAGTCCTGGGCCTCTATGTATTCTGAGAAGCCTACTGTACACAAAGCCTGTGCACCACACAGCTTACTTAAGAAAACTTTAACTCTGTTCTACTGTCAGGAAGTCTTTTTGGCCCTATAGCTTTTCTTGGTACTGTCATCATATCTACCTGACATGATGGTAAGCTTTGCAAGGCGGTCAATTGTTTGCTTAGAGTGAGATCTCTGATCAGCAAATAGTGTGGTAACGCAACAACATAGACTCACAGAGCTTCAGACCAAGAGGCATGGCATTGACTCTGGGTTACTCACACAACTTTTTAACCTCCAGTTGAGCAGCCCATCAGATCTTTTGGATAATACATAGAAGCCTGAAGAAAGATTACGCAATGTAGAATTCTATCGCACTGTTAGGCAAGCAATTGAAAAGGTGAAAATCCTTAGTAAAAAAGCACATTATTCAGAAGCTGGCCATGGATTTGGGTGTGAGACTCTCAAATCCACCTTCATATCTTGGTTTAGTTCCCCATGAGAATCATTACAATTCTGCAGGCAGCACGATTTGTCTGATAATCATACCACATCCGCTATATGCTTTCAATTTCTCAAGCCAACCTGATATTATTTATATGTGTTGAAAAATAAAGAAAAATATTTCTTTTGTGAAAGAAAAAGTCATCAAAAAAGTGCAATTCAAAAACTGACATAATGAGTTGTTACCTTAGTCTTGAGATTCACTTGAATGTAGATCCCTAATTCTTATGAAAACAAATAGAATATAAAGTCTCTGTTAGAGCTACTTCTATGTAATATACTTTGTATTTTAGAATATAAATCACTGAATTCAAACTGCAGTCATACTGAGTAACTCATGAATAAACACTTCATACAAAGGCAGCATTATGGTGGTTTTTCTACCGGTAAGATTACTCTCACTCTACTTTAGAATAAACTGTGACAACTAGTGCACAGTTCTAATAATATGAATATCAACTAAGTTTTTATTTGCTAGAAATGTTTTATTTAATAATCCCACACTTACCACTACAGTATGCTTATACACTGGCAATAAAACGCTGAGAACAGAACATGGATTTTTCAGAGAATTGGATAAGTAGAACTTCTTTTAAGTAATACTAATTTTTTTTTTTCTTTGCAATTACTTCTAATGCTTGAGGAACATTTAGTACTGTAAATTGGAACAAATGAATGTGGACTTTCCCAAAGACTAAAAATGCCTGTATCATATGAACTCTATATATCAAAGAAGACAGCTGATGAATAAAGCTGATATAGTGCACATGGTAGAAATGGCAGCCACTCAACCCTCCAGCACTGGGTGAACCTCAGAACGTTTGAAAGTTTTGTTTTGATCACCTTCCAGAAAATGAAATTATCTCAACAAAACACAACTTCTTTGAAACTATAAATCAAATGTCTTAGGAACAGGTTTTCTCATAACATAACACTTTTGACACTTCCTGGTTTCAGCCAAGTTGAAAATGCCGAGAGCAGCCTTTGAACAGGTATGTTCCAGTTTTTATTTTATTGGATATGATTCATTTATCAACACAACATTATTCACTATATTCACTTCATATTGTGCAGGGATGCAAGGAATGCAAGCAGGATTTGACCGCTGACATTTCAGCTGGCTGTTTGGGATTTAAATCCTGTGCACTTTAGAATTTTTTGTATCAGTGAAGATCACAATAATGTCAATGATTATGGAAGTTTTATTATGGAAGCTTTAAAAAAAAATGCCGAGAGAAGTTGCTAATCACACCTAGTTTTGTTGCAAAAATTGTGCATTTTTTTTTGCTCTTTATCAGTAAAATTTTATTTTCTGTCTGGTCTAAACATTGGCCACACCAGCTCCATAGTATCTCAGTGAGACATGACAATCAGACCTGTTACTTCTTCCTCCCCACTGTCCCCACCCTGTTTTTCTGGAAGTATAGCAGTTTGTCACTATTAAAGTTAAAAGTTTAAATTCCACCTTATTCCTTACTTCTCCATCAGTTTCCACAAGCCCCTCACCTACATGGTGCTTTCTTCTCCAAAGAGAAATGATCTATTCATGTCCCTGATCTGAACAGCTTGCGTGCATATGAGAGTTGTCAGATCTGTATCGGCTGAGTTACAACAACACACAGCCCTCCCCTTTCAGTGTTTAACTTATTTAGACACTGACCAGATAAAGCCCTTATTAACCACAATATGTATGGCCAAGTATTGATGAGAACAAGATGTTTAACAGAGACAGGATAACGTACCTTGTTGAAAAAGCACCTGCTTAACGTGAGTATTATAAACAAAGATATGACTTGCAGTTACTACTAGTGTCCTTTCAAGAATATTGCTGGGCTGAGTACATATAGGACACCTGTGTAAGTTTTACTTTCATTAAGCTTAAAGAGTGACTGCAAGATGTTGTTGTACACCAGTTGTTCTGCCTTGTGAGTGAATAGTCTTCAAAGGCAATGATAAGCTTTACTCTGTATTTCAAGAGACATATAAGTAGTCCTGGAAAAATCTTGTGCTAATTTTGCTGTTTCCTTAGAAGATCAACTTCAGGCATCTCTAAACTTTGCAGCTCACATCTTAACCAAGCAATAAAATTTAGGCTTCTCAAGGTATGCACAGCTGTAATCCATCCTTGGTTTCTAGAAACTTAAGGTCAGAACAATAATCTATTTTAAATAGTTCATAGAACCTCTTTGGAGAAAATAAAAATATTGACATAAAAATAAACTAAATTTCCTGAAAATGAATGAGACCATTTCATGATATAAAACAGTATCCCAGTGATGACCCAAGCCAATTACTTTAGTATGTTCCAGCCTGAGACTCACACTACCCTGCTTCACTCTAAGTATTACAGGGTTTTTTTGTTAATTTTTTTTTTTTTTTTTTTTTTTGGTGTAAGCAATTTTTGCTCTGATTCTGAAGACTATTGCTTTGAAGATTAGGAAAAAAAAAAAGCTTTTGAACAGCTATGATGTAAAAAAAAGCCACAAACAATCCCCTACAGTATCATAAACAGCAGCAAAATCTCTGATAACAATAAAAATATATGTGAAAAGTTCATGTGTTACTACTCCATTTGGAAATGACTGAAATCAGTCTGCAGAAAAAGATTATTAAAGAATAAGATATTTACGAGGACTTTATCACAAGGTTTTTGAAGAGTGTGATAGTAAAGCATTACAGGACTTGCAGAAGGCAGCCCTAAAAGTCTAGAGGTTGAAGCTGTCATAATTTAAATTGTTTTCATCAAAGACAGATTATTGTTAGATAGTACTTTAACCTAACTCCACTTCTTCACTAAGGTTTAATTCATTTTGCTTTGCTGCACACTGCTTTTGAGCAGTGTGGTAAAAGGGTAAAAGGGTAAAAGCAGGTTGAGGTAAATGTTCTAATGTACAGTGATTAAGTTTCCAATTTACAAAAAAATGTCTGCCTGGAAATGGTAAAAGACTGTTGAGAAATAACCTGTATGAGAATAGGAGAGGGGGAGGGATTTTGATTTTCACATGGAGGGGTTTACTGGCCGATTTTGGCTACTGCATATGCATTTCACATACTAACAGAGATATGAGACTGATTTAGAAGTTCATTGTTAAGCTTGGGCTTACCATCAAATTAATTCAGGTATTGCTCATAACGTTAATCCCACTGATGTAAAGAGCAGAACTGAGAGAGAGGGAGATGAAATACAGGCATGTGTTCGCATGTGTGTACATATGCTTTAAGGGGACTTCTTAACCTGTCCAGGTTAGTTTTCTCAGCTGCTGAAAGACATATGATGGTCGTTACGCTTACGCTATCCAAAAGAGATTATAAATGGACTACCTACCATCTTCTCCTTCCTCTTTTTTTTTCCACAAATTGTCTAGAAACTCCAAAATCCATACCTGGGCACAATGTAGGACCTAGACAGACATAGACACAACTGAATAGGTACATGAAAGGAACCTTAGTGTACTTTGAAGATTTCTTGAGTGCATAACTTTTCCTGACTTGTGAACTGTGTAAAAAAAGGTGGGTTTTTTTCCTACAATGAATCCTATCATGATTCATCATGATTTTGGTGCTGAGAATAAATCCAGTGCAAAGAGCTGATAACCCAGAAGAGGTATTTTCCATAAAGCTAATTAAATGAAGTGTGGTTAGTGCATTTCCAAATCTAAGGACAAAGCTAATGAGGAGCCATATTACTTCTGAGGAACATCCTGTTGATGCAGACTAGTCAGTGCCACGTATGAACACACTAAAGGTAGCTGTTGCAAATACAGTAGAAATGTTCCACAAGCATGAACCAACTGCAGTAACTGATCAGGGACTTGATTAACATGAATCCATTGCCTCCAGTGTTCTTGGCTGTGCTGAGTTTTTGCTGCCATGGAGACCGAACGCTGAGAAGGCATATTTGAGCAGAGATTCTTTCTCCTGTGCAGTATACCCTCCATGGGGGATCCACCAAGTCAAGATCTGTGCATGGCACAAATTAAATATCTGAGCATTAATTCAGTTGCTTCACCATGAACTTGGTACAACTATGAAGAGAAATGAATAATGAAGATGATGAAGATGGATAAATAATTAGTAATAAGTTCTTGGCAAATGCTGAGTTTGGCTCCTGAGAGCTTAGACATAATGGTAATATGATATTCAAAGAGTGCAGTGTTCAGTCAATTAGATGAATAGCCTGATTTTGGTCATCCTTGTCCAATAAATTTGAGAACAAATGACATTAAAGAAATCCAATTATTTCTGCAAACTAGGTACCAGACCCTAGCAGATGACTGAGGGATATTAAAAGATCCTTTATAGACATTCTATTTAGAAAAGGGGAACTGTTTGATTGCAATGTAGTATTGAACAAAGCAAAAAACCCAATGCATGTAGCCATGGAGTTAATCCATGACTTTGTTTTGCTGCCTTTTCTCTGCTGAAAAGTTCGGCTACTTATCAGCCCTAAATAAGACATGCCAAAATACAGAAACCTGTGGGTCTTTTCTGCCTAGCAGTATGCACTACATAGAATTTCTGTTCGGCTACCCTACGGATAGCAGACAAATAAGCTTTAACTAATAATGTTTGATCAATATACTTATATGAGCAGGATCTCCTCCAACTGCCAGCTGCCCTACAGTCACAAAGGGAAAGACAATTAAAAAAAAAAAAAAAAAAGACTTGTGCTAATTCCATATTAATTAAGCTTTTCTTGACCTGTCTTGTGTATTCTTTAGGAGACAATGGAAGATCTTTGCATGCAGAGCAGCAAACATGCTCTTTTGGGATAATTTCAATAATCTCACTATATCAGGAAGATTCATGCCCTGAATTCATGCCCTTAATCAAGTTGCAGCATGTTAGGGCAATCTAGAGAGGGTGAATAAAGCTATTATTCATTCTTCATGAAAGCCAACATTACAGCTTACCACAAGGCAAAGGGTACAAATTTATGTGCTTGACTGAAAGCATTTTTTTCCTCCACTGTACAGAATATATAATCCTAATTTTTTTTGCATTCTAAAAGAATTATTTAGTTTTAAAATGTTTTCCCAGTTATTCACACATATACAATGAATAAATGAAAAAGAATCCAGCTATCAATAGGGCAATCTGTTAAAGGTTTGTTTATATCTGAGGTAAACACATCAGCAAATATAAGGCTGTCAGCTTGTATGTTGCTCAAACACTATCATCTCATGCCTTCACCTGAGGTAAGGCAGTGGTCTCTTATAGTGATTCATCTGGGCTATTAGCTCCAAATCAAAGTCAATTTCAGTTCATCCATCTTTCTAGAACCTCAGCAAAAACATTATTTGAAAATAAACACTGGCTCTTCATCTCTTTTGTCAAAAAGGGCAGCAGGGAGCTGATCAATCTGTCACTAACTACGTCTCCATTTCTGCTGCCACAGCAGCTGCCTTATAGAAACTGTGCTGCTGATTTTAGGTATTTTGTCTACTGACAGTCTTGAAGTGCAGGCCAGGAGGAGGAGAGACTGCACTTTTTTTTTTTCCAGCAGTGCTGAAAAAAGATTTCTTGTAAAGTCTGATGAATGCAAAAAGCAGACTTTGATACCTAATCCCTCAGTCGAGCTAACCAACATTCAGCCTGAAATCAGGAGGTGGAAGGTGAAGATAGCTTCAAACTACTTTTACAAACACTGAGTCTCAAAGTTGTAGCTGCTAGTGAAACAAACTCTGAGGGACAGCTCTCATCTACTGCAGTGTGACCCTGATCCCACTTCGGGTGCTGAGCACATAGGGATTCATGCTGCAGTTAGGGTCCAACTAGACTTGACCTACAGCAGAAATCAAGGTGAACTGGAATAGAAGGGATTCTGCATCCCCTGAGGTTTGCTTTAACAAAGGACACGTTTACAAACGGCTAGTTAAAATGGATTTATCCACTGGAGTCTGCCCAAGGACCTGGCCTGAATACAATTAATTCAGATCAGCATCTCCTGTCTGACAAATCTGTGTTTGAAATGATAGAACTGTTTGTATGTGCTTGAATGATTAGTTTTGGGAACAAGATTTAACAGTTGTTAAATAACGAAGTCTGCCACACCTGAAGCAAGCTGAGGGCCAAGGTAGGTTCAAGTCCCCAGCTGAAATAGATGCAGAAGCTCAGCAACCTCTCAGTGCACTTCTATCACATATTGAAGGGAGGCCTTTCTATAACAAGACTGCAATTGGCAGGTTTTGTGAGGTTACAGACATTCTTCTTTTTGCTAAGTTTCCTGTATTTCAAGTCAGAAAATGTTATTTGTAAAAAAAAGATCATACTCTGCAGCTAAAAGCAACTGCATGCAGGTCAGCTCAGAGTTGACCTGCCTTCTCTGGTTGCCTTTACTTCAGCTCTGATCTGAGCTGGGGCAGAGGGGCCATAGAGACAGTGTGGGTTAGATGAGGACTCCTTCCAGAACTCTAAAGCTAAGATTACAGTGTGCACATGTGGAATTAAAAACATATATATTTAAAAGAAACATTTTTGGGTTAGGTTTTGTTACCATAGTCTTTTTCCCCTTTTAATGTCTTTATCAAGAAAAATGGAAAATTTACAGGTTTTTTGTTGTTGTTTTTTTTTTGTTTGTTTGTTTTTTTAAATTGGGAATTGGCATACTCTTTGATTCAAAGAAACAAATTACTAGTAGCTACTGATGCAAGGCACTAAATAAACATGATGGGGAAGCCATCACAGCTTGTACTTAGTTTCAGTGTTGGGCTTAGAAATTAGAAAAAAAAAGTTTCTCTGCACACTTTGTTGAATAAACAGATGTTGTGAGCAGCTGTCAGTATTTTTCTTTATCATTTCAGAAGCTGATAATTGAGGCCTTACAAAGGAAGCTTCAGTGCTCTGCCTTATTCTTCTGGGCTATCAATTGGTTTGTTTCAGTAGGAGTACATGGAGAGAACTTCTCCTGTGTTCTGTTGAGAACAAATTGAGAAGTCTCTTCATACACTGTCAAAAGTGACCTCATTGTAGATGGTGCATCCCGCTGAAGTCTGCTGGAACCTGCCATGCTTTCGCTGGGTCAGATTCCTTTTCTTTTGTTATTTGAGCTTCCTTCTGAGAGCTTGAGCTGCCTAAAGAGGTAACACACATTGCCTTTCTTTCCCTTTAATCCAATCAGAGGGGCATTGCTTTCTCACAGAGAGCTGGGACGCTCACTATGGTTAGCTGAGCAGCTGTGAAAGTGAGGTGCAGATTAAGACTTTGACTCTGATCATACATTTCAATATGAATGAAGCCAATAAAAGAGAGATTATCTTTCTACTTTTCAAATATGTTATCCATGAGGCAGCACTGTTTACCAGGAAACTTGATGGAATTGACATGTCTTTATCCTACCAGGTGGAGAAAACTTTGGTGGTGCAGAGTAGGAAGGAAGGGAGGAGGAGATGAAAATAGCGACAAAGTCAAGTTTTGGATGGTAGCAGATGGGAGCAGGTCAAGTAAGAAATGCAGAAGTACTCTTCTGGTTGCAGTCTGGCACTTCAAAGCAAAATGAAGAGGCATTTCAAAGAGGATACACATTATTTGATTAAGATTCAGCTTCCTGGATGAAATGTGCATGCAATTATTAGCATGATCACAGAATAACAGAATAGTACATTTCATAAGAGATTCAAAGTTTATCATTTCATTGTTATTGGTTCTTATTAGTACCCGACTCAGTCTACTACCCTATGGATGAACTTTCAGTCCTTTTTTAGTTTGGATATATGGATGGGGTGTTCAAAACTAGCTGTATCCTTTCAGTTTTGAATACAAATCAGCATCACATGCAATGTCTATCTCCAGATTTGGGGTATGCAGAGAAGATGTACTAAGACAGTATTTGCACAGTACCTTCTTTTCATCTCTTACTGCCTGCTTTACCTTCCTGCCCTTTTGGGATCAACTTCTCCCTCAAGACTGAATATCCATTTCAGAACAGAACTTTTCCTCTTATTTCCTCACACTGATACAAAAAGTTGTGACACTCAGGCTTTTTAAACCTCTCATTTTATATTTCATGTCTTTGGAGACAGGCTTGCTAATAATACTGATTTTTTTTTTCCAGTCCTTCTGAAGGCCAGGAGGAAAACTTACTGTGCATCTAGAACAGGCAGATTTGACATGAATAGCTTGGATTTGAAGCTTGCCACGTATCTTTCACTGCTTTTCACACAGCTAAACTGAGATCTTTTTAATAAGTTCACAGAAAAAAATTTAGGACATAGCACTACATTTTGCCACAGTTCAGCATGCTAATAATGTGCAAAAACATAATTCTTAAAAACTTCAGTGATGTGGAACCTTAATCTTAGTCAAAACAAAATTCAGTAGATATATTTTTGGAAATCCAGCATTAGTGCTAAAAGCAGAGACAGTCGAATTCCTACAGGTTTTACTTATTTTTTTTCTTGCCCATAGCCTTTGTGGAAAGATTGGAAAAGTTTATTCTACTAACAGTGATTGCTGTTTTCAATACCCTTACCACATTTTTTCCTCCTGTCTATAAAGCAAGAGTACAAGTTAAAGAAGTCCAAACCTCTGCCTCTTTATAAAAGTAGTGTAAATACGTGAAATGCACACTTTGTACTGTCTTCTGTGACCTAAAATTAGATGCTGTTACTATGTAAAACGTAGCTATTTTTGGCTTGCTGTCATATTAGAGGTTATCAACAAAATAATATCTTCTCCTAAACAGTTTCATATCATGTGTTTCAAGCCAGAATGGGTTTGAAAAATGAATGTAAGCTACTTCAGTCTGACCTTGGGTAGGAAGTCTAAATCAGAGGTCTCGTAACATAGCACACAAGGGTATTCCAAACAGCAAGTAGAAAATAAAAGCTAAAAAGCACTGAATTTTTCTTTTCTTTTAAAGTGATCCTTTGCTAGTTCTTTCAATTTCCCTGTGCTTAATAGGGAGCTTTCCTTTCTTTAAATGGTATATACTCTTCTATACTTATGACGTTGTTTAGTTTCAATCATAACTCACATTTATAAGAAAATTGAGCCATCTGTGTTATTTGTTTTCCTTCCTGAAGAATTCCTAGTGGATGTGCAGTCACATTGGGACCCCTTCTAACTAAAAACAGTGAACTCCATGCCTAAATGGGCAGGTACTCATGTAACTAAAGCAGCCACACAGCAGGTATCATTTGAAGCTCAGGTTAGCTAAGAACTGATGAAGTTGCAAATACTACCCTATCCTTCCATCCAAACAGGAGTTTCATCTAGTCAACATCTTTATCATTCTTACCAAGTAAAGGCTATCAGAAGTGAGCATAAATCACATTTATGCCTATATAAATGAGAAATATTTACAATTCTTTGTGTAAATACAAGTTAGGCTGTTTTTAAAGCCAACACAGAAGTTGTATTTATCTCTGCATTTATCAGGTTTACCTTTTAACATTTTTAAATAAAAGCAAATAATCCTTCTAGTTGCATAAAAGCTATGTTTCTTGGTGAAATGAGAGAATTACAGTGGAAAAGTTACTGAACTGATATTTTTCTGTTTTTTTTTCCCCCATAATAAATATGTTGAAAAGCATATATTTAATGTATAATATATGAAGTAGCCCTATTAAGTGTTGCCCTTCTAAATAAAAGCATATTGTTGGTCCTTAGGTACCTTAGGTTTGCATTCTCTTGCATGATACTGTAGTACATTCTGTACTTTGATGGAAGATCAGACATTGTAAATTTCAAGACTGGTGCCATAATTGGGCAGTTTTTAGATGTGTGAATAGTCCATCAGATTCCAATAGCAGACACACAGAATTTGTGTTTCTGAGATTCCTCATTGGATCTTGAATTGTCTAATCTGTGGCTTGGAGTTCTTTGGATTCTCTGAAATAACGATGCTTTATATGTCTACTATGTGAATTTCATTTTAACTCACTGGTTGCTGTTCCACTATTCAGTAAATGCAAGATATTTGAAAAAATAAGTCAAATAGGAATCTACCTCTTGAGTATTGTGCTGGGAAACCAGAAATATGTTTCTAAAAATCTGATTTTATAAAATCTGCAAATTGCAAATAGAAACAATTAGAATGTGAAGTCTACTGCAGGCTGGACAGAAGACAAATACTAAAGGAATTTGTTTTCTCAGCACAGCATTATGTCAGTTCAGAGGGGAAAGAAAATCACTCCGCTGCTTGACTTAAAGTAGCTGAATGTAAAACCACTGGTGCCATCCACTACTCAGTCTCTCTGACAGATATACTGCTTGCTGCTGAGTTGCTGCTGTATGATGGAAATGGCAGGTGTAATGTGCTACAAAAGAAGATTTCTATCTCAAATTTCATCTTCATTCACATGTGTAATCAAGAGCAGTTAGAGGTCACAGAGGACAGCTCAGTGTTTATGGCTTGTGAAGAAATATAGCTATTTTCTTAAATCTTCCTAAGGACAAACTTCATACCCATAGCTGTAATCCCAGGGCAATGAGAGTGACAGTTCAGTGCCAGCTGAGACACATTATAAAGCAGAAAATGCCAATAATTATAGGACAATTAAACAATATATATTGTGCAAACTAATTATTTAAAATAGAGAAAACAGAAAATACTCTCTTACTCCTAAGGAAGACTGGAATTATAAATCTGTTAAAATAGCATACAGAAAAATCTACTACAAACAATGGAGAAGCTCTGAAATGAGTTAAGTGGGGCTGAGTCATAAGTGAAGCTCAAGATGACCTAAAAGGCTTTGTGAATACTGAAAATCTGAATCTGAAATTAGGTAATGATTTTTTAGTAATGAAGAATTCATTACTATGTAGATAAATACAGAATCTCAGTATACCTCTCACAAATTAATCAGATTTCAGTGCTTTCTTCTGTTTGGCTTGGCTGTAAGTTTTTTGCAACTGAGTTTTGAATTCTTCCAGTCTGAAGATCTCTTGCCTCCATCCTGGCTTGACTTCACCTTCAGATTGTCAGTTCACTGCAGTAGAAAAGACAGTATTTGGAGTGCTCATCTACATTAATTTTTCACAAGATAAAGTTAAGATTGCTCCATTTTACTTTTATATCAAAGTAACCCCACAATTCTTAAAGCACTTCGCTCAAGGTCTCTTGAAGTCAGACTGAAATCTTATAAGTTTTAGAATTATATCCAGGTTTCAAATACCCAACATTTGAAACGCACACAGAGTACATGGGTTATGTCACAAGATATGTTGAGTGCTTGGAGTTGCATTTATCTGTTTGTAACTGACCCAGATTCCTTCAAAGATCTATGAATGTAATTTGAATGTATTTTTTGAGGCCAGTTTTGTAGCTTGAAGATTGACCAGGACCAGATTCTGAGATCACCAATGATATTAACTTGTGTATTTTGGGATATACAAGTGCAACATATAGTATCAAATACTATAGTTCCTGGAGAAAATAATATTTGCATTCAAATTCCCCAGTACAGGCTGTCAGCAATCCCTAGGATTCAGTAATTCCAGGACATTATAATCATCTATACAATCTCACTTTATCAGCAAGTGTATCAGTGTTAATATTTTACATTAGGGATCTTTTGATGGAAAAGCAATGGAACTAGAGAATGCAACTACTGGTGTCACATCAAAAGAGACCCTCTATTCAACCCATCTCCCTTATTTATTTCACACCTTTCAGTGTTCTTTATATAAGTAAATTCAGAATGTTGCAAGTTTGATCATGATGAGTATAAATGTTTTGCAAATGATGTGTAGTGTGTGCTCAAAGTGAAAGTCAAGATATTCTACTTAGTTCAGCAATAAATTTTTGCAACTATGATCAAGACATTATCAGGCATAATTTATACTTTTTCTAGTTAAGGAAAGACAATTCTTCTCTTCCAAACCTAATTTCAGACCATTTCAGAGACTCAAACTATATTGCAAATTGACAGCTACTGACTCAACAAGACAAATACACTAGATAAAGAGGTGCATCATTTCACTGATCTCTCTGTACTGGTCATTTCAAGCTCTACTTGTACCACTCATAAGCCAGCAAGACAAATCAGTGGTTACTCTCACAGTTACAAAAAATAGGGTGATTTTCAGAAGAATGTAGTAAAGAAGTGGAGTATATCAGTGGGAAAGTTGTTCTGCTATAGAGCTCTCTATTGAGAGCAATGCCTTCATGTTGACATCCAATGCAAGATTAGGCTGAACTACCACTGGCTCAAGCAATCGATAGGCCTGAGCTATCCAGATGTTGTTATTCTACTGCCTTGTCTGCTTACACACTACTACTCTCATGGTTACAAAAAATGCAAATAGATGAATAATTTTTAAGCCAAGAATGGATTGTTATCAACATTTTATCCTCACCTTGCATTTTAGTAAAGACTGCAGGATATTGCATGGTTCGTTTCCCAGAGTAGCATTTGAATTCTAGTGTAGTTTCCAAATCTTGCTTGACTATACACATTCTTCTTAACTGGATAAAATATTGAAAGAGGGACTAAGCAGTAAAAAAAGCAAACAGGGCCAGCTGCAAGACTCCATGAGGAATATTTAAAAGTGTGAATACCAAGAGTAGAAGCCAGAATGGATGTAGACAGAAAAAGAGTAGACAGAAAGATGGATTTGGACAGAGTCTTAGAAGCATTTCTTTTCAGAGGCTTAAGTAATGCTATCTTACTCACTAAGTGAATAACAGAACTATTGCTAACATCAGTAGTTGAGGCCACTTTTTTATACCATGAAGCAAATAAAAGGATTAATATGTGTGGTGATGATGATGACTTTTTTTTCATTCATTTTATTTTGTTTTGAGAGTTAAGCATAAAGATATCATCATTGTACACATTACTCATGTAAACTTGATTTAGCAGAAGATACAACAGTGTGCATTAAAGTCTTCTTCAGCAAAAATATATCTAACTGGGGTAAGTTTTCTATCTGCAGGTAGGAAGGTTTTCTTCTAGAAGCTTTTGCAAGGGTGCACTTGAAAAGTAAGGATTTTATAATGCACTGAAGACAGAAGTTACTCATGTGGGTAATGTTGAGCACACGTGTGCTGGATTTGGATTCCAGACCACAAAATCTTAAAACTATTGGACTTTACATTTTTTCTTCTTTCCTGACTAATTCAAACTAGTTAAAATTCAAGGTACAGTTTTTGAGTAAAAAAAATATCTTTAAATCTAAATAATAATCTATGATATAAATATATCCTACTCCAAGAGCACCAGATATCACAGAAAGTTGTATAATGGTAGTAAGCAGGAAATAAAAAGAAGGATGTGGATAGCCAGTAAAAATTAAAATCTCATAGGATCTATACATATAAATAATGAAGTGTTGGCAGCAATTTGGCATTCCTTTAACACAGGGGAATAGAAGGTCGGGGTTCTAATTGTGCTGCACAGAAGAAAAGTTCTGTAGTGTTAGGATATGTTAGGAACTGTCTTGGAATGGGTACTAGGGAATTAATTTTTTCTCTTTTTTTCTTTTAGGTAAAGGGATAGACAACAAGGCAGTGACAGACAGTATTGTTTATGAAATGCTGAGGCAAACAGTCAGTCCCTCTAATATACATGCAAATTTATAAAATACGGAAAAGTGAATACATTGTCAGTGAAATATGCAGTTCTGAATGAATGATAATTCTGAGATCAGAGCTGTGCAACTGGTTTAGACAGAATCCTAACCTGAAATTAAGGTAGGTTCATGTTCTTGTGTATGTTCCTTAGGGTCAGCTCCCCAAAAAGTTATTTGCTATTAGCACACATCTTCTTTTATTTCTAAAGACCCACATCACCCATTTCTGAGACACCTTCCCTGATTTCTTCCATTCATAAACACAATAAGGAGGTGCAGCTTCTGTTTCCAAACCTATTTTCCCTCAAAGGACACATCTTATCATGCTTTTCCTAAGAGATGATTGAGAATACACAACAATAGTTTGGGCAAACCATACATAAATTTAGAAGTTGAAATTGAGTGGAGCAGAATAACCTACCAATCTATGCTTATAGCCTAGAAATGCAGACTTTATAGTACAATTATTACCATTATTCTTTCTGACCAATTGTATTATGAATGCACTGAAGATATATGTGTAAGGAGAGTTGAAAAAAAAAATTAAAAAAAAGATTTTTTTGGACGACTATGAAGAATGATTGCTTCTCTAGAGAGTTTCTTGTCTTAATAATGTTGCTCACAAACTGTTCAAATTGACTGACTGAAACTGGTTGGTCCCATTTTGACATCTCCCTGTTATGAGGAATATATGCTGAAGATTTCAGGAAATGGAAAACTGCTGTCTTTATAAGCACTTTGGCCCATGGCTCTGCACAGAGGTGGAAAAGTCACTCTCCGTATCTGCTGGTTTATCCTTGATGTATTGAGGCAAGAATATTTGTTCTTAACCTTTTCTGAAGGGGGAGTGCTAGAGCTTGAAAAAGCATACCCTCACTTTGCTAATTTGAAGACCTTCCTCTGGTCAGTTCAAACCCATAATGCCCTTTCCCAGAGAGATCTGAGTCTTTTAGACTGAAAATAACGTAGAAAATACGGCTAATGTCAAGAACAGAAGTCTTCTCTTTTTTTTTTTTTCCCCAAAATTTTATAGGGGCATCAAACTTGATAGACTGTCAGAATAAGTTTCTAAGATGTGTAACCAGAATTCATGCTTTTTATGGTTTGAGCCTGTTCCCAAATGAAAACCAAGATTTCTGTTGCTGACCTCAGCAAGAGGAGAGCACGGCCCTCAAATTGCACAGTAAAATATTCTTTAGGCCTTTCTGTTTTAATGTCTATATAGATGTAGGCTGGAGTAGGATGAAAGTGTCAGTTTTTACATTTAAGGATTTGTGCTTTATGAGCCTTGATATGTTAATGCTTCCTCTGGGGCTATTCTGGATGAGTGCATTGCACAGGTGGCCCACTGCAATTTATAGACACAATAATTGAACAGGAGAAATAAGAGACAAGAGTGTTTTCAGCACATGGGATGCAGCTGGTTCAACTACTTTAGCAGGAGGCATAACTTTGGTATGACAGAGTCCCTTTCTCAAACATAGGAAGAGGAATTTTTTCATAGAGACCCATACTACTTTTTTGCACTTACTCTGTTTGCTTCACATACCAGAGCATTCTCTGAGAGTCACTTTGTCATGCCCTTAAATGAGCAATTTAATCTACTATAATTTATACTGCTAAGGAACTCTTTTAAAACAAACACCTGTGAAACCAGGGATTGACTTGAGAAATATACAAACTCCCATGAACTAAAGAGTAACATATCAGGCAGCATCAAATGTAGCAAAATGGTGATGTAACAAAAAATGCAAAACCACTGGCTATTATTACAGTCATTGTTAAGTAAAACTAAGTTCATACTAACATATTTATTGCTGACCTAGCAGATGTTTAGATGGTTAAACTGAACTTTAGCTGTTACAAATTATGCCTGGATATGAGTGAAGTTTTCCTGAGTGAAAACTAGTGTTCATCTAGAGCCATTTTTCTTTCTGAAATGTGAAATTATGAATAGGCAAACTACTACTACTACTGTTATAAAGAGAGCCTGGTAGGTATATTTCTAAACTAAGGAAGGATCTGGAGTGAAAATATAGGAGTCGTTTTGGTCTTCTGTTAAGGAATACACAAGTTATATATCAAACCATTCTATGGATTTTAGAAAGGTGAAAATAACAGTTGAAAGAGGAAAGTCAAATCTTGATTATTTGATAGTAAATGCTCTGAAACCACAAGAGTTGCAGTGTTTTTCAGTTGGAGTTTGAGGGTGGAGGCAGCATTCTTTTAGCAGTTCTGTGTTGCAGTGTTCAGCATGTATAGGATCAGGCCATGAGTCACTGACTTTGGTGTACTTTGAGGTTTAGATATTTGTAAACAAGCATCAGTGCAACCCAAGCTTGTATCCCAACAGGAATTTGTGTCAAGTTTCACAGTCATCATTCTGACCACATTTTATTATTATAAGCATCATAGGAAGTACAACGTCTTGTGTTTGACCACAGTTCACATAAAAACAGAGGAACAAGGACCCTATCATCTGCATTAGGAGACTTTTTATGCATGTGCTCGGACTTAAAACATGAGAAAAGTTACTGAAGTCCATGTGCTTAAATACCTTGCTGACCTGGGACTACAGACCTGGAACTGAGTTTGAACAAAAAAAAGTAAACATAAACATAATTCCAAAGCTTTTTTTTTTTTTTTTTTTTTAAATAAGAAAAAAGTAATATGTTGCAAATTTCTATAACAATGTGTATCTATAACTTTGTCAGAAAGATTCCTGAATTATTCTCATCAGCAAACTTTCCAAATGGTCACTGTCAGAACGGCAATAGAAGGAAAATTATATTCCTGGATAAAAACTTGATACTGTACAGAGCTCTATTTGTTTCCATACCAGCAAGATTTCAAATTTGTGACCTTCTATTTAATAAAGAAAACCAAATTGTGCTTGAAGTTGCAATGATACTCAATATCTTAGCATCTTTACAGATGTGATAGATACTTACTAAAGGTCCAACTATTAGAACAAGAAGTTCATAGAAGATGGCATAGTAGTAGCAAGATTACTAGTCTCATTCAAATTTCCAAATAATTCAGTTGAGAAAGCACTCAAGAAGATGTCTACTACTAAGCTTACAAAATAAATGACACCTGCTTTGGCACCTGTCTGTCAGTGCAAGCTCCTCCGTACATAACTGATACAACTTCAGCAATTACAAGTTTCCAGTCTGTCGCATGTTTTTATGCCTTGATCTCACTTCACAGCTCCTCTCTGCCTTAGGCCAACAGTGGTGTATGTGCTCCAACACCATATTTGGCAGTTACCTTCACAGCCATCACCAAGACTTAATTTTCAACAGCCCTAGGCATCTGACTTTTCTAACCAGAATTAAGAGCCAGCATACTTCTGCATTTAAGGCCACATCAGAAAGAAGAAGAAATTTGATGTTTCTTGATTTATTGTTAATTATTCATTTTGATTTTAATTAGATGCTTTAGATGAGGACTGCAAAATTTTATGCTTTGGAGTTCTTCTGCAAGGCTGTGGGATTAAGAACTGAGGCTTCAACTTGCATTCATCTTAAAAAAAGAAAATTTCATTTCTGTTATGTACTTATTATTATAATCAACACTATAAACATCTTAATCAGAAATGGTAATCTAATTGTTAAGGTGTCATGTATATGACTTCCTTTGATTTCTGTATTTTTGCCATAAGCTTTAAACCACTGCACATCTTTAATTTTAAGAGTTTTTCTAATTCTAAAAATAGATTTCTCACTTTTTTCCATGTATTGCAGCAGTTGAATTCTAATCACAGAACAAAGATGAAGAAATAGCTCCATTCCTTGCATTTTTTCTTGTTCTTCCAGAAAGCAAACAATTCTGCTTTGCTCATTGATTAACAAAATAGTTTCTTGATGACTTGTTAATTTGATAGGTCAAGCAATTTATTAGGTGTTTCCTGTGTTTCCAGCTCCAGTCTGCACTGCAAGGAAACAAGTAGTGTCTGTGGCATGGAAGATGAGTCTGTGTCTGATGAGAGCCATGTGTACCAAACTCCCATTTTTCATAAGTGCTGTCATTTTACAGATGTATGACCCTCTTCTCCTGGTTACAGAGGAGGGGGGGCTGAGGGAAGATAATGTACAGGGTTCAGTAGAGAAACCCTTGTAGGAAGAAACACAAATCATGTCATGCTAACCAGAACAGGCTACACGAACATCACATCACTTTGCAGAAGACAATAACAGATAGGACAGAGAAAGATGGAGTCTAAGATGATTAGGAAAACAGGAACGGTTAATGGATAACAGCAACGCGGCGCCAAGCAGTTCATTCCATGTCATAAAGATATGAGGCAACACAAACAGAGAGCAGGTAAAAGGTCTTTGAAATTCGTCCAATCAATGCAGATGCAGATTTGTGTTCCCAGTATATTTGACAGAGAATAATACAGGCAGCGGAAAAATTAATGTATTTCAAATTAAGCATATTGTTTTCTTAGCATCTCTTGCTTTCAGTGTGCAGTATATCATTTCCAATTTGAAATTACTTTTTCAGTTTTTTTTTTTTTTTTCAGTTTTTTTTTTTTTTTTTAATAGTGCTTCTCTGCAAATTCTAAGCACTTGCTTTTGCCTTTAAAGACAGGGTTTATGTGTCTCGTAGGAACATCGTTTCTCCTGTTCATCATACTACTTAGCTTGAGAAACAGCCTGAAACACATGGGAATAATTCCATCCCACTCCTCACCTCCTGTGGAGATCCCTACTGCATTACTTTTGCTACAGAATTTCACTGGCTCCCATTGCACAGCAAGGACACAGAGGGATCAGCGCTGCTGAGCCCCTGACCAAAAAGATATCAGAATGCTATTACGTATTTATGGGGCAAGTTGAGATATTAAACTTCCTCTAAACATTTAGGGTTAGTGGGAAAGGTAGATGAACAACTATTTCCAGGCTGCCTCTTTTAAGGCATCTATTTTTATTTTCTCTTTCCACAAACCCTCACATTTTGATTGATCATTTTTGCTTACAGGACTCATCACGTGTCATGCAGATTTAATCCTCAAAGAGCATTAAGAAATTGATCTATGATGATACAACTGTTCAGACACAAAGGGTTCAGTATATTCATACTGAAAGTCTTTAGGACCAAGCTACATCTCACTTAGGTATTTAAAGGGAAAAAAAAAAATCCCTGAAGTCCTCACTGTTCAGAATGTTGGTTTCTTGTCAAGGGTAAATTTGCAGGTACATCATGAATCAGATTCTCAGCAGAAAGCAACAAGAATTTAAATGAGGGCAGCATAGCATCTTTTTAATCAATCAAGATTTGTCTGACAATCCAGTTAAAAAGGTTTTCCTGCTCTTTCTTTTCACTTAAACACCCTGCATGAGAAAGGCAATGGTGCTCAGTCACTGTAGAGTGACCATCAGTAAGTGAACATAAGAATCTGAGGCTTACTAACATTATGTTGATATTTCTTCAGATTTAACAACAGAAAATACAAGAACACAGCCAATAAGTACTTCAGTAATGTGCTTGTTTTTCACTGAATAATTTTCTTTGTTCAAAAGCGTTTATTCTCACTCAAGCAAAGATTTCATTAACTTCAGTGGAAATTCTGACTGTAAAAGGAATGTGGATTTTTTCCTCTTGTAAACAAAGGTTCTCTGGAATTGCAGCCTGCACATAATAAACTTCTGAAACAATTCAGATCTGTCCTTCTAATTCACTGTGAACAAAGCTTCAGTATATCTCAGTCAATGATAAATACAGGCTCTTCTCCCAGTCCTATTGAAATCTATGGCAAAACTCCCAGTGACTTCAGTAGGAGCTATAGCAGACCCTGGGGCTTTCAAAGAGCAGACATGATGGCTTACCATTCTGCCTACTCTAACTATAGATCAAGCCTTTGGTTTTGAAAAACACAAAAGAAAAAAAAAGAAAAATCATTTTCTGCCTCGTTGATAGAAAAAATGTAATGCACATTTACAATAAAGAGTAAAATGTGGAGAACACGAATCTCATATCTCTCAAAATCAATTTTATGTACTTATCCTATAATAAAATTCAGTCAATATAATGCTTTCCCACAAGTTTCAAATGACTAAATGACACTTAAGTAACATCACCTGTCCCAATAAATTCATAAAAAAGCTAAACAGATCAAAATAAGTCACATTTAACCTATTATAAAATAAAGAATGTTAACTACTGCAGAGCTAAGACTGAAATTAAACAGAAAATGATGTGGTTTTCTAGATAACAAAGCTAGGAAAACATGTGACTAAATCTCTGTATGCTATGATTACATCACATTTGATAACACTGTCCAAGATGTTGTTGCTTATTCTTTAGATAAAAGTTCTAATCAATAGATCTATGAAGACAAAATAAGAGCAATTAAGAGAGGCATATTTGTTTCTCTATTGGTACATATCTATTGAAAGCAAATAGAATCCTTCTCAGCAAAAAGCTACTTTGGGTCTAATTTGCAGTTTTTCATTTGATTTATAGGTTTTAGAAACAGCATGTCAGGGATATAGCAAATACTGAAGTGTTTGCTTAGCTAAAAGATAAAGAACTATAAAGCCAACTGAGATATGATACAGAAAACAAGGTTTAGCATAGTAAACTCAAAACTGCATGTTACTTTTCTGCAAGACTAGACAGAAGAAACACATCCCTGCAATGAAAAGCATTTATGCAAAAAAGTCTCTTAATATCCTGGTTCTTCACATGATTTTTTTTTTTTTTTCATTGACAACAGTATACAACAAATTCCAAAAGCTGACATCTTTATGTCATAACACTATTGAGTTTTAAAAGGTTTATAAGGGAAGTTTCAAGATCTGAATCGGCATCAAACTTCCACAGGCAATCGAACCTGTACAGGCTTACTGTGGACTAGCAGAATCGAAACCACAAAATGCTTCTGATTTTGAAGGCATGTTTGACAAGTAGCAACACCACTCCGGTGCAGTTTACTCCAACCCTCTAGTAATTTCTGTCTGATGTATCTGCTATAATCCAGATCAGTAAAATTATGTAGGTTTTGAAAAGCCAAAATACTCATAACTCATCTTCTGTCTTCCCTCATCTCATCTAAAAAATCCTCAAGATTTAAAACAATCAGGATTGTATCATTGACTTGGTTTATATCCTGGCCTCTCCACACAGTACAGCTGAGGGGGGAACAAATTGTGGTGCAGGATTATGAAGCTAGAGTACAGCAGAAAAAAAGATCTTCCTTCATACTGGTTTTGCCACTATCAAAGCCACGCAAATAAAATACAGCCTACGTCTTTTTCTGCTTAGCTCACACCAGGGCTAAGTAGAAATAAACACGTAAAGAAAAGCTCAGCTCTGCTTAAGTTGAAGAGTTCCTCATCACTTGAGTGAAGATTTCACCTTTTGCATCTAACAGGATTTGTCTTTTTCAGTGCAGGCAGTTGAGAGTGATGGCATGCGTATTTTCTACAAGCTATGTGTGCAGAGCTTTCCCTGCCCCTAAAGAAAACAGCTGCTGAGGATCAGACCCAAACATTCATTTTCTTTTCAGTATTCCTGGAATGCTCTCCTGCATCCTTGGGCTTCTTAACCATTTGCACCTCACAGCATCCTATCAGTAAAGTGGGTGTTAAAATATCTATCTCACATGGTAGCTATGACAATTCATATTCATTCAGAGCTTTGAGAACTTAGAATTAAAGTTTGTGCAGCATAAATGCCTGGTTTCATTGCCAGTGTTCAGAAAAGCCTTTACAAAGTTAATACTTTGCATCTTTTGATGGAAAAGCAGTGGAACTAGTGAATGCAAGTACCAGTGTCACATCAAAAGAGACCCTCTATTCACCCCATCTCCCTTATTTATTTTTTGGCATTATCTTTTTCCTTCCTATCTTTCCAAGGCCCAAGGCATCAAAATTTACATTTCCTTTGCATTGTACCCTTAAGAAGAAAAGAAGGGAGAGAGTGGGGTGGGGGGAAGTAACTGAGATAAAAGAGACAAACAGCTCTGGCTATCAAGCAGCATAACGAATTCCTTAAAGTTAGTCTGTGCTTTTGAATATTTTATAAACTGAAAACATATTATGCTTTGATTTTCAAAAAGCAGCTGATGTCATATGCCTGTTCTCAGCCTTCTAAGGGATAAGAAGTCTGACAGGACTGAAAAAAATATTCACTTGCTCTTTTCAAATGATCCTGGTGGTGTTCCAAACTTCCATGGCAGGTGGTGTGGAAGAGATTTGGGAGGTGATGGAGAAAAAGGATGAAAGAAATTTGAAAGGCTACTTGATAATGGTTTTCAATCATGTGGAAATGGGTCCAGATTCTAGCATTAATCACCAGAATAACACCATAAACTTCTTCTTTTGAAACACTTTATAGATTGGAAGGTGATATTAAGCACCATAGCTGCTGCCAGGTATGCAAAATCATAAGACAGATTTTTTTTCATTTCTTCAAAATTGCCAATTTTGTGAAGTCCTATTGTGCTTAAGGGCCATATCTTCAATATTTTTGTGAAAAGAGAGTGTGATCCGACTTGCCTTGATGTTCCAGAATACTCAAGGAAACTTTCTGTTATAGTCCAAAATTCATTGCATTCAGTGAAGAAAGACTGCAAAGGAAACACATCACTGAAAGCAGGCTGATCATAACACATACATCTGAATGAGAAATTCAGCCAGATATTAAGAGAGCCAGTGCCTGCTAAGATGATAAGCCCCTCTATCTGCAGGCACACCAGAACAGAAGCACTGAGCATAGTCTTCCATGCAAGAAGTGAAATAGCCACGTCCCAGCTTTCAGCCAGATGGGCAGCATAAGAGACAGGCAGCGTAAGAGACAGGCAGTACAGGGATACTGTACAGCTTCAGCCCTTGAATTCTACAACGATAAGGCAGACTCCCAGGATTAACAGCCCTGTCAAGGGTAACTCTCTGAAGTGCTTATTTGTTTAGAAGAACCACCTCATTCATCATTAAGGAGTGATAGAAATGGAAGCCCTCTGACACAATATGTGAAGTCTACCTGGATGTATGTTCTCTTGGTATCATAGAAAGCAGGAGATAAAACGTTGCTATCTAGTTTTAAAAACAGTATTAAAATGAAATACATTACTTGGTTTCTAAGATGTTTATTTTATTGCTTTTCATAGAAATATTGCAAGCCCCTTTGAAAGTATGCACTTTGCATGTTGAAGAGAAGTATACGATTTGAACACAATCGTAATACAACAATACAGTGAAAATAAACACCCTATATGAAAAACAGATTTCACTTTTATTTGCTCTGAACTTAAAATAGATATTTCTGATAATAAATAATGACACTTCTGGTAAAATAAAAAAAGCCTTTTATGAGTTTCATTTAAATTGAATTAAACTAAAAATTTGTATAATGAAAAACCTTGAACTGCTCATTTAAAAAATTTACTACACAGAAATATCCTATTAATGATCCTAGTCTTCAAGGTTAAATCCTGTATTCATATTTCTTAGTAGCTTGGATTCCTCAAATCAGGGGTTTTATTCATGGCCTATCTTTCCTCTACATACTATTTAAAATTACAGGGTGGAAAGAAAGGGCCTAACAAGCAACATATTTTAAGAGTTGCCAATTACTTGTAAATACTTTTCTTGCAAGCCAGAAGACTAACATGAGGATGGTAAGAAGCCAGGGAGACTGAAGAATATAAAGCGCTACAAGAAATGCCAGGAAGCAAAGTGATCCCTTACTCTGTTGGTGGTCTTGCAGATACTGAATCTAATTAGATGTTAGGAATTAAAGATATCTTGTTCTGTCATTTTGACAATGTGTGTAGTGAAGAAAGTTAGGAAAGCTGTTGCTTTACCAACACAGATTTTATTAAAAAACATAAAATTCTTCCAATTCAGAAAAACTGTCATTTACTTTAACTGCAAGCATAAAATTGATAGATTCATAGTAGGGAATGATAATTTTGTTTTATTGTTAGTTCCATATTTCATACCATTTACTCTCTTAAATGCATCAGAGAAAAAATAAAAAAAGAACAAACAAATAAGGCATTCTGCATTTAGTGAGTTTTCTACCTGTTATTTTCTGGTGAAAGACGTGTATATGGAAAATGATATTAAATGATTGTGCAGGTTCTGAGCACAGTACTAACCCATATGGGAGAAGTCTGGCAATTGAGAATGTCATATATCTCAATAAGAGGAAAGAATTATGCAGAATCACCTTACACACGTTGATGGATGGGCAGGGGGAAGAGGGAGAAATTATAAATAGTACACCCTATCAACAATCTGGCATCAGAATTGATGCTGGTTATGTTTTTAAAATCAGTAATGTGATATGTACAATGAATGGCATAGCATCAGTCACTGTACATTTGAAATCATCTCAAATTTCTGCTACATTTCAGGGTTTGTCCAAGAACTGCTCCCTTCAGGTGCACTAATTAAGATATTGAAGAGCCTCATCTAATATTTATACTTCTGGTGTTGCACTAGATCATTTTGCAGTGCATGAACAGCGTCATGAAGAAGGAATTAGAAGCAGTAGAGCTTTGAGCCTCAGATAATCCTTCACTGATTAGTGAGATTCGCATCATCACCTATTCTGAATGCACTCCTCTCAGGATGTTGATAAAGCCCTTCAGTATCACAATATGGACTTCCAAGCACAGCTACGGCTTTTCTACCCAATCAAAGTGAAACCCTCAGTTCACCTGGTTAAGCTAGCTAATCCTAAATCGGCTTTTAGATTGTCACTTAACAACTCTGAGGCACTCCAGAAGGATCCCTCACAAATCCTGTGGTAAATGAGGCCTAGGCTGAGTGAAAATGAACAAACAAAAAGCTTTAAAAGTGGACAGCAAATTCTTTATCTAAGACATATTTTTATTTCTTTAGAGCGAGAATTAAGATGTCAAGAATTGGACAGTTCTGTTAAATACATCTTTAAATGGTGATGTATGCCTACTTAGATTTCAAATAATGACATATGATTACATATTAGGCTGTAAGCTAATGCAAATGATGTAGAGGGGTCTTACGAGAAGGGTTTGGTTCTCTGTCTTTTTTGAGTACGTGGATAGATAATAATGAGAAATTAAAAGTTTTCGATAAAGGTGTGAAAAGTTGCTGTAACTTATTCATTGGTTATAAAAATATGTGAGCAATTTGAATTTACTGGCAAGCCCTCTAAAGTATGCCACTGTTTTCTGATGAAATTCTTAGAAAAGTTACAGTCCTACATCGATGACAGTATCCTGTAGGAAATTGTCATGCTCTCATCTAATCCCCAGAGTAGCATCCTATATAAAAACTGCTAAAAATACTTCTTGCTTTTGGAAGGGAACCATGTCCATTGATTCTGGGACCAGCTGCAGGCTGGCAGTAATGTAGCTGTGGCTGCAGACTGGCAAATAGAATGCAAGATAACTGTTGCATCTGTTACTAGAAGCAGGCAATTGGTGCTGCTGAAACAGGTTCATGCTTAGGCTTCTGAAATTTCAGATTGTAAAATACAGTCATTCCTTTGAATTCTCATAGATTTGAAATACTCTCATACTGGAATTCGTAGTGAAGTAATAATAAAAAAAAGGTTATAATTTTGCCTTAAAACTAAGCGATAGCTGGAAATTGAACTTGTAATACAGTATTACTCAGCTTTCAAAACACCATCCTGTCCAATGAAACATGGGAGCAAGATTCCCAACACTACCTGACAACTGAAGGCACTCACATGGAAAGCTGTGAGTGGCAGAGAATAAAGTCTTGCCATCTGAGGCAGATCACTCAAGTACCGATGCCAGATTAAACAGAAAAAACACACAGAGATCTAAGTTTATTATCTTTCATACCGAATTGTTTAGAAATAATAAATAGAATACACAAACCCTATACCACAGTAGTTTATTTTGTCTTGTGGGAAGTTTTAACAGTTTCTGGGATTAAACGGCTTTCCCCTTCTGTGAAGGGTCTGATGTAAACTCTTGTACAGAGGCTTAAAGTCTTAAGGCTGTTAGAAGTTTCCATCAGTCAGTCTGTATGTCAATGGATAAAAAGTTGGTTGCTGATCTGACCTGTTCATCACTCTCTGGAAAGATGCCATCAGACTAGAGACTTTGGTAAGGCTGGGGGAGTGGATGAGAATGGGAAAATAAGCTTATTCAGCAAGAAAAGTGAGTTCTTCTAAGCATTAATGCTGGGACATTGAAACAAAGCCTTAGAAACACTAAGCCAATTTTGCATGTGCATACACTCACTTTGTAACTGAAGACTCCAATTCACAAAATACTAAGAATTACTTGAGTTTGCCTGTTCAGCAGAGGAAAAAAATAATCTACTCTTTCTGAGACAGGTTAAGACAGCCTTGGACATGCAAGTTCCGTGATTTTCCTGAACAATGTAAGCTAGCAGATTAATGCACAAATTCACTACGGAACAGACTGCAAAATGTTGAAGAAATCTAGAGTAGATAAAAATAATTACATTAAAATCATCTAATATCCATTCACCTGGATAAAAATAGTGTTTTTCAAATTTCTTTTGAAATAATTTTAACATGCATCTTCTAGATTTCTGAAACCTGCAAAACCCCTCACACTTGCATCCATCATATTTCTCCGTTAATGTGCTATGAATTCATTTCTACTGACGCAGTAACCACCTTTTATGTTGTGATTGCTTTTCCAATTGCTTAAATTCCTCATTTTAGATGCTTTTAGTTGCTTTGAAAGGAACAAATGGTATGATTTTGTGAATGTCATATTAAAACCTGTGTTTAATGAGACACAGCATTTTTGCCACTGGAAAAAATTGTGCATTTTTTTCCCCCTCATTCTTTAGACCACACATATCCATCTCTCAGCTTATATTTGCAAATATTAGAATAACTCAAGACCAAATCCTGAAAAATCTATTTAGGTAACATGTCCTTTTTTCAGCAATGGGAGTTGCCTAAAAATATGCAAGTATGAACAGGCTGGCAGTCTGTCTGCATTTTGGCAAAGTATGTTTCCTGCCTCTTCTGATTCTATCCAGAGAGTATCAGTAGCAAGGATTTAACCTATAAGTAGAAGGGAAATCATCTCTTCTTATTCTGAAGCATGAAAAAGAGCGGCCATTCCAGTCCAGACTTTAATCTTAGGTTTTACTGCTCAGAGATTAGGTTAAAGGTATGTGTAGGTAGTTTAATGATCCACAGATCACAGGCTGTTCTTTGCATACCAGTCCTACTTTGCAACTTCACAAGTACCTGAAAGCTACTCTATTTAATGTTACATCCATACATAGGGCAAACTGAACACATTTCTAATTTATATATTTTAAAATATGGTGGCTAGATTTGGAAAGCAATAAAACTCACTATAACGGAATGAGTTCTGAAAAAGGCAGCTTGATTAAAGGAAAAAAAAAAGCCAGACTCTACAGGTATTTTCACCATGGACAAATATCTTGAGCAATGCTACCATAATAGATCTGACAAAGTTTTAATGCATGGAATCTAGCTTATCTAACTTAAGTTGTCCATGCTGGCGACTGCAGTTCCAGTGGACTACCTAATTCATCTCCTTCACAAAGAATTACAGACAATTTTCAGGTCTTATTCATTTCATGTATTTCAACAGGTGCTTCAGACTGAGCTGACCTGCTCTCATTACTTTCATCTGAGCAATTGCCAGAAACAACTAGCTTAGATGTGTGTATCTGACTTTGTTCAGATGAATACCAGAGTGCATGGGAATGCAGTGTTTTGTCTTACAGACTGGAATGGACAGCAAATCCAAACAGAAAATTTCATAGAAACATTCTTCCATGTTGTACAGGAAACTGTACTAGCTTCCATAACTGTACTATATTGTCTGCAGAAGAGAGCATGGAAATCATATCTCATACACTTCCACACAGTGTTTTACCATGAGTGAGAGACCATCTAATTCTTCTAAATCAGCTACACCTATCTGGAACATGGCAGACACATCACATGGCAGAAATTGATGATGAAGGTGCTCAGGTCAGGGGTGCATTTTGTCACGCCCTGTTTGTAGTTGACCAAAACAAGCTAATAAAAGTTAACTAGGTTAATTTTTATAGCTCTTTCTATTAGCCAAATGCAGAGTTTATCATTTAGGAGAATGGTAGTATCATGATAGATGGAAACCAAACATTAAGCACAGACAGCACAAACAGAAGCCAAGCATAGGTCACTAGACAATTAAATCAGGCAACAACAATGGTTTGGAGTAATTGGGGAGCATAGTTCAACATACAAGACAACCTAGCTTGCTAGCAGAAAGCAGAATATGCTTTTGCATTTTACCAGTTAACTTTTCTTTTTTCCCCAGAAGTTGAGGAGTCTTTTGAAACCTGCCAAAAATTAATTCCTCATATCATATTTTCTAGAGATAGACAGAGAAGACCTATCACAAGCTTCTGTGATAGGTCACCGTTATAATCAATATCTGATGTCTGTCTAGTGGAGACAGAAAGGATCAATATGCAAAAAAGAACAAAACATTTGCAAAACTAGGCCCAAAGCATTTCAGTAGGAATAGTTATTAAAGGCTTGTTTATGTCTAATAAGACGGATGATCTTGGCCTTGAGTTCTTGGAAGATTTCCCTATATGTCAGTATTGAATGAAGCACTTTGGAATAACATTATGAATTTATATCCTGGGAATGACATCTTTTAGACAAAATAAAACCAATGTCCCAAGTAGTTCAAATTTTGTACGGCTTGTAAGTGTCTTTATCTTCAGTCTTCAACAGATTCCAGATCCTGTCTGCTCTCATAATTCAGTTCTCACTGCAGTTTCACGCAGATCTTCCAATCTACATTACTGACCAACTACACCATGCAGGAAAAGGCAATTAACTATCACTGCTCTTATGGGACATCACTCTTTAGTAACTGACTTTGTATGGAGTTGTATTTTGTAATGTGTTTACAAGGAAAGGTACTATAGTTCATAGTGTGCTCATTTCATATATATTCCTGTAAAATGACCCTTTAGAAACCACTACTAAAAGGATCTTATGATTTCTTTCAACTGTTTTTAAAATTTTTATAATTTTTTATAATTACAAACAGATAAATTTATGTGACCTGGGCTAGCATGGGTTTTTTTTAGTGAAAAAAGGGAAGAATATTACCAATGTAATATACTAATGAATAAAAATAAAAGCCCTTGATGAGATTGGAGCTTAAAACTGCTAATGTAAAAAGTAATCACATTTACTAAGTCTAAACAGACTGTGGAAATAAACTAAACATACTGTCTTCTAACTTGTTTAATGTATAACTTCTACAAAATAACAGAGTACTTATTTTTCACTGTAGGCAGTATGTTAAACAACAAAAACATTAAACAAAATACAATGCTTTCTCTGGAATAAATCTAAAACTATGTTATTATTTGCCTTTAAATAATGTCTCACTAAACATGGAAAAGAAGGGAAGAAAAAAAGCTGGGAAGAGCTTACCATCAAATTAAGCAAGCTGTTCTGGAACAAGTAAAGGAGGGAAAACTTACTGCTGTTGATGCTAGTTGTATTAGATGCATTTGGCAGTTGCATGTTTTCAATTTATATGTGCATTTGTGCATGTCTATATCTGTTTATAGGCACTGCATATGTTCCAATTGTTTCCAGCAAAAGGTCACTTAAAAGTCATCAAAGATATGCCCAGCAAGTACAGCAGAAAATAAATCATTTTTTTTTAAACTCATCCTATGCATATCTAAAGCAAAATGTACTACTTATTTAATTCTAAGATGCTAATTTATGGAAAATTTCAACTAAATCTAATTCACTCCTGATTTTGTACTGAATCTAAGGCAATCTTCACTCTTAACAATACAGAGATATCAGAAATAAGACATTACAAAGGGGCGGATTTTAACATGAATTAGACTTCAAGTGAGACAGTCTTGCATTGAAGGCTGTTTTAAAATAAGTTTGAAAGCACAGAAAGACAAAAGCTTACTGGATAATGAAGATGTTACTTTACCAAATTTGTTACAAGTTTTCCAATTCTTGTGAATCCTGGGCATTAAAAATCAATGCAATTTTGGTCTCCTTACATTGTGCAGTTCATAGCTTCATAGACTTTTCAGTTTAATGTAGATGCTCTCGAGCTTGCTCTGAATTGCAGTAATATACTACTGTGTGCAACTAGTACTGGTCTCACAGACCCAAATCTTTTCATGTATCTGATTCCTTCCCTTCCTTCAGCTCGCTCCTCATTCTGGCCACTAATAAAAATGCTACTGTGCTACTGGAGGAAAACTAGGGCTGAGGGTGTTATGAACTCAAATCACAAGTCCAAATCTTGCGACATTTGCAATTTTAATGCAAAGTTATACTTTGACATTTTATAATGATCCTTTTTTAATACAATCCTATGACTAAGTTCAGCAAGGAAGACAAAATATTACATCTGCATTTTCAAACTCTCATAAATAATTTTAAGTTTGGCTTACTTCAAGCCCATTCTTAATCAAATCGTAACTGTTTTGTTCATATCTTTTTTTTTCCCCCCCTAAGAGATCACTCTTTCTAGTCATAATAAAGAACTGATCATTTTGAACAGAACTGTGGGAAAAGTGTCTGGGAAAGTAAATAAATAGTCATAAACAAGAGCAAAAAATATCCCAATATAGAAATGCAGAATTCTATTTGCATCACTGGAATTCTAAAAGGCTGAAGCATTTTATAGACACTACCATATGCTAGAGAACAGAAGAGACTTCTGGGCATTTTGATGAAAACAGAATTTGCCTTTGGGAAGTTTTCATGTGTTTATGGAAAATCACAATCTTCCCATCATTTTCAGGTATCTGTGTTTTTTCTTTTTCTTTTTCTTTTTTTTTTTTTGGTTACATATGGAACTGTCACTTCAAAACCTGCCCTTACAGCACTACGAAATCTATATTTCATTTCTCTAATCTTCTGCAGCAGCCAGAGAAAAGAATATAGTAAAATACACATTGGATTTGTTGAATAGTTAAAGAGATATCTTGAACTTCCTGCATCACAAAACTTCAAACTTGAAGTTTCTACAGCAATGAAATGACAGTATTGCTTTTGTGCTGTGATGGTTACCATATCTGGAACTTAAAACCCAGATAACTTCAGCACTGAAAAAACAAAGTTTCATTTTTCCAGGCCTCTGGATGCAAATGTCAATATTAAAGACGTTTTCCTGGACTTTTGTAAAAAAGTATCTGTTCTGTGATTTCAGAATATTTTATTGTGCATGGCAGAACTAGCCTTCCTCTGACTCTGTTTTATTGCATATGGATTTATCCTAGACCATTCTGCATTATAATCATACTGCAGAAAAATGCTGAATATGAAAGATCAGGGAAAAAGTGTTCCCAGGAGGAAAATAATGTCGATGCCAACATGCATTACAACAACCAAGACAATGCCATTCTGACCAACTAATATTTAAAAACAATATTCCTTTGCATAATGATTTGAGTTTGTTACAGAGTTCTGAAGATCTCTACAAGTTTTAGTTTGCATGGAAAGTAAAGAGAAACTTCTTTCCCTCAGTCTCAGCAATTTCTAAGCTAGAGAGAACAAACTAGCACTGCATATAGTACACATAAGATTCTGATATGATTATTAGCACTTCTTCAAAGGTCCTCCAGCCCCTTCACAGTTTTCAGAAGAAAATACAACCTCGTTCACCGTATAAGCCTACTTCTCTACAAATACATATGCACCTGGAAAAAAAAAAAAACAGTTTTCCCTTCCTCCCTTTTCACTTACAGGATACAACTTAGGGAGAAGCATCCAACCTCTCCTAAAATCTCAAAATGCAAATGTTGTTCAGGTATGTCGGAGGAGAAACACAGAGGGCGCCCTATTTTCTTTCTTGTGATCCTCTTTTCTACACGTTTACCAAGACAAAGTTTAGTTCACCATTAGCAACAAATCAAGCTAAACAAAAGCAGTCACTGAAAATATACCAGAGAGGAGTTTCTAAGTAATTAAGTTGTTCTGCACGCTGACATTGAAACATGCTTGTTTGTACCAGTCCAAAAGTACAGTTGAGATGTGTTACGCCCACCTTATTTTTTCTGAGCTTATTCATTTGTACATTTTAAACTGAAACAGTGAATCACTCGTGGTTAACTCTACAAATAATTTCAGTGAAATAAATGGGCATAACTACGTTGAGCATGTGCAGAATTATGTGCAGACTTCTCACTCACTAGTTCAGAATGAGTCATCTTCATTACACCCAGAGTAACACTACTGCTAGCAGAGTTTTGAAAGCAACTACAAGAATTCATTTTTGCAATTCAGGCTTTGAACACACTGGGGTGTTTATATAGCTGCACACACAATATACTGAGACAAGGTAAATCCCCACTTTTCTTTCTTGTCTTTCAGGTATTTTCAGTGGCTTCTTTGTGTGTTTGTCATTCTATTTGAGTTTTGCAATCCTAATTCTCAAAACCAACTGAAGAGTAAAGAGAAAGGTTTAGTGACATGAAAAAAAGAGGTACATGAACAATAGGCAGCAAATAACTCAAGCTTCTTTTGCATCTCTTCCTTCAGACAAAATAAATTTAGAACAAAAGCTTCTCTAGGAGAAATGTAAATGGTAAGAAAGAAAGCTGCAATCCTGAAACAATATTAGTTACCTACAAAAAGGCATACTGTACTTTTGATACACATTTTCTTCAGAGTTTTCTCAGTGCTTTTTATTTTTTCTTAGTGTCTATGGGAATTACCTGATTTCTAGCCAACAGCTGCTGAAAAGTCATCCTACTGGCTCCCACCTCTTACACCGCAGTCCATCCTGGGGACTCCTGCCCAGCTCCTCTTGGGATTCCCTGGAGACAAAAATCGTATCACTAAGTTCATTGTGTACTTTCTTTCTGTTTCTCTCTAGATGGCAGCATTTGCCTTAAGGACTTCCCTCTTAATGAACATCTCTCATGCAGAAGTAACAATAAGAGCTCAAGAAAAATACTGTAGGGAACAGAGATAATCTATTTTGGTTTAATTTTTTTTTTCTTTTTTGTAAACTTTAGTGCTTTTTTTTTTTTCTCTTTTTTTGTGTGTGGAAGTTTGCATAACTCTTCACACTGATAACTAAGTTGCTGTTTTGGCACAAATAGTTCAGAACAAAATGTCACTGTGCAATTGTGTTGCATAAAATCAAAATAGAGCTGGAGCTCACTTAACATGCACAGCCCGAGCAAAATGAATTGACATGGATTAAAATTAATGGACTGAAAACTTTCAACAAATTCAAATTGCATCTGACAACATTTAAAGCCTGGAAATAGTTGGATTAGCTTTGCTTTCACTTTCTGAAAAATGAAAAATTTTTACGCTGAAAAATGTGTTCTTGCACATTCCTGGGACTCACACAGCCCCTGGAAGAAGCAGATTTACATAAGACAGTCTTCATAAGGCTGCTTTTTGTAGATGAAAACACCTTCACATTTTAAAAATCAAAATTTGGACCAGTTGAGTGTCTTCCTAAAAAGTAAACATCACCTCCTACTCCATACATTTAGGGGAGGGTCTCAGTCCAGTTGCACAGCCTCATTGGTTAACATGGACTAAACAGATCTCTGACTGAAGGCAGGACACCCAATTAAGGAACATAAACTGCAGTGCTGGGTAAACTACCATATCGGGTTGTTTTATATTCCTTAATCTTACATATTTCTAGTGCTTGCTAATCATTAGAAATAGCTATAGATTTTGAAGTCTTTATTGTACTCTTATTTATCCTCTTCTTAATTCATGTCTACACCTCTAATTTCTACTAATTGCACTGAAAACTGCTTAATTTTTGCTTTACTTTTTTTGCTTTAATTTTTTACAAGACTGAGAATGCAGTATCTCATGCCTGCATTAAATGAAAAAGAATTATCTAAAATGGGAAAAATCTAACTAATATATAAATCATGACCCCTTTCCCCCATATGAAAAGTTCTTAATAAAAAGGGAAGCATATATTATTAACATACACTCACTGGCTTTCAAGCAGTCAAAGCTGCATTATAGATTCCTCCAGTAAATTGTCCATTTGTATCTCTCTCTGAAGGGATGCACTGCAGTCCTAATTAATTTGCTTTTTAGTATATCACCAAAGATACTCAGTAGGAAAAGAATGCTGTGAGTTGTGATAGACTAATTCCCTATTTACTGGTTTCCAGGCACAGTCAATGCAACACTATCACATTTTTTTTTCTCTTTCAATCCTGTCCACCAGCCAGATTTCTACCGCCAGCTCTGCCTATATTTCAAATATCATAAAAGCTCAAGATTTTTTTTTTTTTTTAATGAGCCCCATCCTCATTTTTCTCCTCTCTCCTCCTCCTTCCTCCCTGACCCCAGTTTGCATTTGTCTCTCAGTCCCATAAAACTCCTTTCTTATTAGCATTTGGCTCAAGTTGGCTACTGAGCCCATGGATCCTTGGCTGTCATAGCCATGGCATTATCCTGTTTAAGTTCTGCATGCCAGTCTCAACTGGAATGCATGTCTTAAAAGGGTTGTGATTTAAAGGAAGATTTTGGCATTTTGTTACTTGTTATTAACAACTGAGGAAAGAAAGAATATGTTGAAAGAAAGAAAAACCCTCAAATATACAGTACAAACCAGCCAAATGTTAACTCATCTGGCAAAACAACAATTTAAAGCATAAATATTTAATGCTGTAGTGGTTTGAACCAGCCTCCCTATTTTATCTGCTTATCTCAGCCTCATCTGATGAATGCCTAGCCATGCAAGAATTTATCCTCTTCTCTCTCAGGAAACTTTTGTAATTATTTTTTAAAATAGTATTGTGGAGACTTGGTGGCCAAATGCCTATTGATCATGTGGAAAGATTCATTCTTCTTCTGACTTCAAAGACCATAGTGCTGTCCAAGGAACTAAAACTGGCAGCCAAAATACCAGCGGAGAAATAGATAGGGGTAAGAATAGAAAGACTGCATCTCCCAGCAAGAAAAAGAGACAACAATCTTTAAACTCTTCACTTAAATTACAGCAAAGCTATAAAGCTACTGCAGGGTGCCAGACTTGCTGGAATAAGTTTTGAAGCTAATAAGAATTATTTGAATAAATAAATTGTTGATCAAGTTGAAGAATCCATCTATGAAGCTACAAAAGTTCTTTCCTAAGTTGATAGGAACAAAGAGGTCATGCTTAATTTAATAATCAAGCAATCCATAGCCATTAAAACAAATGGCATACTCCAGATACATTTTCAAAGGGGGCGGAAAAAGTCATCATATTGAAATCAGATGCCGTGTGCATCACACATCATTTCTTCCTGCGCTGTACTCCTGTTCTGTTTTTTTCCAGCTTTAGAAAGCTGTTTCTGTTTCTTCTCCCTCAGTTGATATGATCCAGTTAAATCCAAGCTTTGGAGACACTTGCATGAAACATCAGTGATTACTTGATTTCTCAGCACATAAATCTAACTACAAAACTTACTGTGTAGGAGTGCATTATGATGTAACTTTTCCTATGCAATGATTTTGCCTCTGTTGCTATCTGCTTTGAGACCTGCATTAACATAATACTGTCAAAACTGATCTCCATACAGCATATTAAGCAATTGTTTTCCCAGAACAAACTGAAAAAGCAACAAAAGAATTAGATGCATCCTTTCAGCTTTTCAGTAATCAGCTTCAATGCAAATTCAATTCCAAGCAGTTTTTATCTAAAAGCCAAGGCCACACATGGCTTCTTGGATATGGTCTGTTTAGGGAGAAAGCTCTCCCTTTAGCTTGCCACCCTTCCAGCTCTCCAAAATGCCTCTTTGCTTCTCAGGACTTTGGCATTTTTGCATCTCCCACAGCATGGGGAGCAGAGTTGTGCGCTGGCTTTAACTGCATTCTGTTGACACATTTCATTTTGTCCCAAGGGATGGTGGTGATGGATAGACAGTTGGGCTGGATGATCTTAAAGGTCTTTCCCAACCTTAATGAATCTATGATTTGCAGGTCTTGGCATGCCTCAGCCTTTGCCAGGGAAGGCAAAGTCTGAGGCGAGTGCAATAATGAATCATCTCTCAGAATCATCTCCTAAATTTATGTCATCAAAAGGGTTACTCTTAAGCTGAGGGCAGGACAGAAGCTCTGCAGGTTCTGCCTGTCCCTGTGCACACAGCTGGTCCTGAGAGAAGCACAATACAGATGCTTGCACACAGACTGAGAAAGCCCAGAGTCCCCTCTTCAGGTGTTCTGTTGCTGAGACCCTGGTTCTACTGTAGCACACGTTCACAGAAGACCTTCATCAGAAGCTCTGATAAAGGCTTTACATAATAGTCAGGTTATTTCATTGCACACGTTGTTTGTTTGTGTTCTTATATCATGTTAAGGAAAATGCAATGTGGCATTTTGAACATCTGTTACATATTAATGAATGTAAATACTGGTGCACAACTTTGGAGCATCACTTTACTATGTAGTCTCAAAGGAGGTTGTATATTATACTCGCAGGAGGACAAATATGAACAAGGTACTAGATTTTAATGTCTGTGAATTGTGTGACTCTTTTAATTAGATAATAAACAACATAAAAGTGAACTATGAAAACAGGAAGAATATTTGCCAAGCTGATTCACATAAACAAAGCAGGTTATATTAACAAGCTATGCATTTCCTAATCCTCTGCACACATATAAAACTATTATTCAAAACATTAAAATCAATAATGGATTTCTATCAATCAGATACAATCTGTATCCATATCTTGTTCTATGAAATTGAATTATTTAAAAAAAAGCTTAAAAAAGGATGTTTTGCATAGCTTCCTGATTTTGTTTGCCATTGCTTCCAAAACCTTCAATTATTTATTGAAGCACTGAGAAGTCATTATATCAATGTACAATTTCTTGTTTGATACTGTCCTTGTATTTACAAATACTCAGAGCTGATGATTGCTTGATATTGCACTAAAACTGAAGACAGAACAGAGTTTATGAAGTAGCCACCTAATGCATGATCTAAAAATCAGCATTTGTGTGTGCAAACTGGTAGACAGCACTGCAGTTAACAGACAAGTCGCATCTGCCTGTGCTGCAGAGAGTTTAACACTCTGTGATCTTAACCAGATGCTCTGAACTGGCTCTGATCTCAGACCTATGACAGTTCTGCCTATCCACTTTCAGATGTCACCAGCCTCCACGAGCAATTACAGGATTGTCTTTCCTTACCAACGTATGGTTTTTACATACAGTTTAGATGACTGATCTCACACCAGTGTATTTCTACTGGTTGAAACTGTACTCTTCATGGCATGAATGGTACATGAGAGATAGCTATGTGGCTTACCATTTGGATTATGTTAAATGCATGTATTTTTTCATGTTGTCTAATTTTCTAGTTCAGCTTTTTAAAAATACATACACTATATAAAACTGAAAAAAGAAACCAAAGACTTATATATAAATATGAAAAATAATAATATGAAAAATAATAATATGAAAAAAAAATTTCCATGAACCGTAACAAATTGCAATCACAAAGCTGGGTTGTTCCTTTTTTTTTTCCTTCTTACCAGTAATAAATAATTCTACTATATTATGCAATAGGCTACTCAATAGGCATATATCTATGCTACTGTATATGCATATTTAACTTTTCATACCATACTCATTACTTAAAATTAAGAACTCAACCACTCTTTCATATATTCCTTAAAGCCAAAAGAGATTTCCTTTTTTTTTTTTCTCCTTACTTTTCAGGTAATGAAATAGAAAAGTACTTACTTGAATATACAAATGCTTCTTGATTGTTAGATATATTAAAAAATTGCCAATTTTCAAAAGCTGTCTTCCTTCTCTAACATTTACTTTCAAAATAGGGAAATAAATATAGCAAAAATTGGAATTTATGATTGCACAATAACATGAGCTTATTGATGGCTGAAGTGTTCAAGCAACACAAAAATTACAGAACAAGATTTAAGACATAACTGTGAAATCCTGTTCCATATATTCCACAGAGACTTAATTATAGAGTACAAATATTAAGACGACAAGAGGCTGTTCATAAAACCTCAAATTTAAAAAACAAAACTTGGAATTATTTAGTATATGCCATAGTAATTTCCATATTCTGTAACTCTTGAGATTTTTAAAAAAACTACATTTTGTTATCTTGATGCAAGAATTATTCACAGCAAATTGAGAACTCTAAAGTTTTGCAGAAATCTATAGCAGCATTTCTGCCAGTAAAAATACAAGAACAAAGTACAGACCCCTCTTGGATCAATTTGTCTTCCTCCCCCCTTTTTCTTTTCTAAAACACTCCTTGCTCATCTTTGCCCTGGGAAATTACACAGCAGACTGATCACTGAATTTCACATGCTTTTTATCCATTAATAGCTTATGCCAGAAATAATTCAGCCTTTCTTGAAGCTAAGAAACAAACGTCGGCTGCCTGTGTGCTCCCAGACCTCTAGGTGGCTTACTAGCTTCCTGAAGGAGGAGCATCTGGATATCTCTCTGGAATGGCATTGACCTTGTACAGTAACCTCATCTCTGGCAAAACACGTTCTCTTGTATCTGTCTGGGACCAGTTGCACCATCCTGTTCCTGAAAGAGTTCCCATGAATGGTATGACTTTTCATAGCAGTCAGGAGAACATACAAAATGAAATATTATATCAAAAAATACTAATGTGATAATCAATGGTGGCTGTTTGTCAGTGATGCTTTAGAAGGAAAAAGAACTCCAATCTTCATTTACCTAGAAATAGTAAGACAAACATCCCTGCATTACCTACACCCCAGCAGTCCTGAGGCCTCTACAGAATGACAGAAGGACTGACATGCTCCTTACTGCCTGACACAAGTAAGTGAACCAGTAAGACACTATGGCAGCTACAGCTCTTTGCCCTGATGTGACTCAAGAGGCGTCACTGGCAACTATCCTGACAAACAGCCACTCTGTGAGCAACAGCAGATTCATTCAGTGGAGATGCAACAGTGAAAACGTACAGAAATTAACTGCAAATTGAAATTTTCTTCTATGTGTCATTTGTTCAGCTGGCTATTTCAGGGTTTTCATTAAATTATAAACTAATTTTACAATTTCGTAGACCACATCATTCTGGTGATCATATTCTGATCTGTCAAAAATCTGGTCTGAAAGAGCACAAAGGAGGACATCTGATGAGTGGGGTTTACTGGAGAAAGTCAGGAAAGCTTAAGCTGACTTTACACTTCAAAGTTACCAATGTCTCAAAATCCAGCAGAGTGGAAAAGTAGAACAAATAAAAAGATAGATTGTTGGTTTTCTCCCACATTGAAGACAATGGGCTATTTTTGAATTTACTTTTCAGAAGATGAAGGTACCTCCAACTCTGAGGCACAAAATAGTGCTGCCTAAGCTCTCTCTGGTTTCCCTTTTCTGCACTGATCCTTACCGTTTATCTGCTACATGGCCCACCACTGGATTGCGGCTTTTTGGTTACAATGAGACTGTAAAGCAAATGCTCTGCTTTAGAAGGGGAAAATTCACCCTTGCCTTGTACGCAAATAGATGGGAAATTACTTTCATTGTATGAATCCTGAACTAGGCCTCCATAGACACAAAGGTGATTAAAATCCCTTTAGCAAGAGCATTACTAAAGCAATTGCTACACCCTTTAGCCATTCTTCGCAGGAAAGAAGGAAAAAACGTGCTAATGTCTTGATAATTTCTGGATAGTTTTGAAGTACAAAAGAAGGAACTATAGCAAAGATCTCTGTCATTTCAGAAAAACACAATGAAGAATGAAAGGCTGATTCCTTATATTTAAAAAATTCCATAAAGCAGGTATATTTTTCTACATTTTTGGTCTTGCTATATTTCAGCAGATAGCTATGAAGTTTCAGAGACACTGTATAGCACAAATACACAAACTCTGTGATATAAATTACAACTTTTAAGCCAAAAGTAACATGGTGCCTAAAGAAGAAAATCTGATTTATAATGGGAGAAGAGTGAAATTAAGGTAAGACGTCACCTATGAGTGAATAATCAGAAAATAAAAGCTATTTTTTTTCCTAATATATTACAAAGGTCAGGACTGTTTGCTAACACTTTAAACCAGTTTTCTCGAGCCATGTCATTCAACTATTAAAAAGGAATTTCTACTGCCATTTAATATTTCTATTAGCATACCACCTTCACTGTGCTTTGCACAGAGAAAACACACAAAACTTTTCCTCACAGTTTTACAAAGTGAGAAGCTTCCTATCAGTTATATTCAGACTTGCTTATCACTTTGCAGATGGGTAAGACAAAAGAACTAGTCACTTTGTATTTACAGTCTGAGGTTATAATTAACAAACACATTAAGCAACATTTTATTTAGTATCACTAAAATCACCAATATGGACATAGTAGCAAAAATAAGTCTGTCCAGTGGTAGTAATCACTTTTTCTGATTTAACCCTGTCATGTCAGGGAACAGGTTGCCCAGAGAGGTTGTGGATGCCCCATCCCTGGAGACATTCCAGGCCAGACTGGATGTGGCTCTGGGCAGCCTGGTGTAGTGGTTGGCAACCCTGCACATAGCAGGGGGGTTGAAACTAGATGATCAGCGGTCCTTTTCAATCCAGGCCATTCTATGATTCTCTGTAGTCATTATAGACATAGCCAAAACTAGAGATGGAAACCAGCAGAAATGTTAATTCAGATAAACTGTAGGATTGTAAAGTTGTAAATGTAGAAATTCTGATTGGTGATTATCCATTATGGTAATTGACCACAGAAAAATGTAACTCTTGCCTAGGCAACATGCCACATCTCTTCTTCACATGGGGTCAGCCTGGTTCATTAACATAGAAGTAACCTCTGAAGTGCCTCCTGATGCTTTAGGTCTCTTTCAAAAAAAATCTCATTAGGAGAACTCGGTAGAGGAAGTCCTTTCCACTACAGTGGATTTCTGATAAATGGATGCAGTCCAAATGTGAGCTGCTTAAATGGCCTCTTCATGGTTTTTCAGCTGCAGGTAAAAATGTAGATTTGTATTTCTCTTAACATCTAGTATACTTTAGAGTAAAATAGCAAACAATACATAATCTGTTACAGCTGGTTACAGAAAGAAACTGACCACACGCTATGAAGCGTAATGCATCTTACCCCACCGTCAAAGTCAACAGGAACTCACAGAGACTGAACAAGCCTATAAATCAGATTCATTTATTTTGTTAGATACTATACTGTGAACAAGAACAGCTCTATTATCTTGCCTTTTAAAAATAACTGCTTATTTCAACAGAAAGAAGGAGAAATTGTGTATCGCTAGTCTATTTTAGCCACTGCTGTTGTGAAATGGAATATTGCACATATAGTAACAAAGCACGGGGAAAAAGGGAGAGTAAGAGAATGAGAAGAAATTTGATAATTTTGCCAAGTTTCCATGAAAAACAAGTGATCATATGGTAACTCTTGCTGTAACAACATCAAGTAGTGCTTTGCAGATTCAGGATGAGACTAGAAGTTTTAGTTATCCTACCCACTGTATCCTATCAAACAAGAGTATCTCTACCTCTTTATTACCATAAGCTGCTGGAAAGGGATCCTCTGCTTTGTATATGATGAGTGAATGAGTGCTTGACTATCACTCTGGAGAAACACTGCTTCTGGGAAACTGCCTTTTGGGAGTAGTGACAGACAAGGGGAGGCAGATGATAAACATAGAAATAACCTGCTTTAAACTTCCATTGCCCTGTTCAGATACTGGTAGCTGTTCTGAAAACCAAGGATCTTTAGTTAGAAACATCTTGTGCTCTTCACAAGAACTTCTGCCCAAAATATAATTTATGTGTATTTTAGACTAGACATTTCCATTTAGATCAGTGTTATTTAACCTAATTAATAGATTTCACAAGTTTTCAATTTTGTGTTCTAAAGTATCTGTGGGCAAAACAGTTGGCAATTTGGCCCATGCTGACTATTAGACAGAACTTTTCATAAAGCAGAGATCTTTGGTTACCCTATCATGCTATCATAGATTAGATATGCAATAGTGGGAGAATAGTTGCATGAAAATACTTTATGAAATAAAAAAGAAAAATAAACTAGTTCTCCTTATCTTGTTGCATTTTAATCTGATAGTAGGCATGCCAAAATCATGAAGCTTTTCTACTGACAACAGATTAGAAATAAAAATATTTCACATTCAATCCCCAAGATAGATGTGACTATAGTTGGCTTTACAGACATCTGAATCAGATGAAGACTTCAAAGAGTCTTAAGATGCACATAAAACTAAATGCAGAAATTACTGTGAATCCTAATTAAAAAGAGATAGGCCCAAATCTTTATTCCCATGTATTCCCATGTAAGAAGAGATTTCATTTTTTCTCCTGGAAGTAGTATTCATCTATGTAAATAAAACTGTATATAGAAATAGTTTGTGAATACTTTGCAAATTGCAGAGTACAAATAGTTAATGTATACTTTCAACATACATATTCCATGAATAAACTACAATGATATAAGGGCCGTTGCATTTATGACTGATTTATTTAAAGATACTTATTTTACGACTGGAAAGTATATTTTTTTTTGTTGGTGTTCAACATCCAAGTAAGTATATTTGTATTTAATAAATATATAACTATCTATAGTGATCTTCTTCCAAACCTGGACAGGTATACAAAGGATTATTTGGCAAAAAATTATCCTTGAACATTACACAATATGTGCTCCATTGTCACTGTATCAAAGACATCATCTTATCTTCCAGCTGGCATTTGCTGAGTATATCTGTCACCATTTTGAATTTTTCTTATAGTTACTATTTCTCTTTATAGAGTTTATCTATAAAGTGTTGAAGTCCTTCATCTTCCAAATCAATTCAGGATGCTTCACCAACACCCTCCTCTTAAGTCTCATTTCTCCCCCTTTCTCTTTGATCTCAGCATGTATTATTTCTAGTATCATTAAATGTATTTGAGAGAGACACAAAAAAAATAGTCAGGAAAATTTTAACTTTATAAAAGTACAGAAGAGATGTATGTAGGATATCTTGATTATAATCAACATGAACACTCATTTGGATTCACCCCAAATCCAAATCTACCAGGAAGAGTCTCTTATAAGTATGGAATATATTGTCTCAGAGCCTTAGAACTGTATGCACTTAATTTTTAGCAGCCCAGAGCACTTACAACTGTTAGATTTCCAGTGGAGAAGCAGATGTTTGACACTACAAAAAAAGCTAAGTTCCCCTATAAATTACGTTGACTGATTTCCTCTTTAGAAAATTTTTACTGAACAAAATATAGCTTGTGAAACAGCATCATATTCCATTTACATGGGCAACTGCAAGCTGCTTGAAGTCAAGACCTGCTATTGAGAGACAAGTTGGTATTATTCACCTGACAATGTTTCTTTGGGAATGGGAGGAAAACAGTGAGTAAGGAAAAATGAAGAGGAAGGAGAATAAGAAAGTAAAGGAAGAAGAAATAGAGCAAGTGGAAAAAGAGGAAACTGAGCAGGAATTTCCTCTCCTTGTCACCCTCTTTGTTATTGAAAGAAACATGTATTTAAATTACAATTTCAAGATAGAAGTCTTTTTCACTTTTCTCATTTGGATATGGAAGCAAGATAATTTGAAGAAAACAAACTTATGCATAGTTACAGCTTTGTGAAAGTACTATATCCCTCAGATAGGGACAACTAACATGTTTAATAGCTTTTTTCAGTTAAATTGTTTTTTATAAACAATATATAAATTTTGCACAAAGTGATTTACATAATATACCCCATGCATACTATAAAACGTATAACATCAATAAAAACCACAATAATTTATATCTATACAGATTATGTCATGTTGGTATGTTTCACATACAATATTAGGACTTCACTGACAGAACTACTTTAGAGCCTTTGTGAATGAATACTTCCAAATGTAGTGTTTTCCAAGTCTTCCTATTTCTGGAACATCAAGTTCTTTTGCTGAAAAATCATGTATTTTTAAATTTGCATTCTCAGCAGAAGTGAAGCTCTCCTGCAACCATTTTTTGTGGCACTTCTGTTTTGGGCAGAAGATATTCTCCTTCTCAGAACAAGGGTGGTCAACCTGAAATCCTTAAGCCACATCTGGTTTGCAAGCAATTCAGTTGTAACATTTGTGCTGAGACAAGAACATGTCATCAGCAAAGAGCTGCATTAGAACAGCCAATTCGTCACTGGCAGGAGGAGTGAGCCAGCAAACACCAGCATTACAGAGTCAGGCTGGGGCTCAGCCAAGCTCCCAGAAGGGGCATGTGTGGTACAGACTGGTGGATGCCTTGGGCAACCACCACCTTTTGCCACACTCAAAGTGCATACCTGCTCAGATACTGAATTGTCATATGTCTGAGTTGTGTGTGACTTGAAATGTTGGATAGGTCAATCACCTTGATCTTGCAAGGTTAATACAGTAACTAAGCAACTATAAAGCTCGAAAAGTTTGTAAGGAAATGCCATTTCTCTCTCAGTAGTTGCATAACAGAAGTCTGACATGCTAAAACAGTAAGCAGCAGCACATAATGCAGCACAGCCTGCAATATGAAAGGGCAAACACTTCAGCCACACATTGACTTGGTATTTGAACTGCACCCTGGTCTATGAAACATGTTTGTAACTTCCAAAATCAAGTGATTCTTGAAACGAATGCATTACAGTGGGATTCCCTATGAAGTTTCAAATGAAGTGTACTGTTTCCAAATCAGAAATGCTAATTCTCTTGCCACATGCTCTTAGGACTGCAATAAATTCAGAAAGAACTAAGATACTAAGGGCTTGCCTCAGCACAAGGCTCACTTAAATGGAATAGCATTAGCACAACACACAAAGCTCTTCACACAAAGTCAGCTGAGAGTAGAGCCGGTCTCTAGCTAATGTATGGCCACAAAAAAACATCATCTGATTGAGAAGCAACATCAAAATGCAGAACTGTAAATAATCCACATTAGTTTACATTAGAGATTGGAAATATTTCCTCAGGGAACTGGAATCAAGGAAGAGGGGCTGTAAAGGTGGAATGCAGTTTAGTGTATCTGCTCAGCGCCAGTATACATTATGCACAAACGAATGCCAGGAGATATCCTTTTCACTTCCAAGTCAGTTTTCTGTTGTTAATCTCATCTCATTCTGTTCACAGAATGGGCACCAGAATAGAATCAAGTACAGTCTTTGGATTTGCACCAACTCCAACAGATGCTGTAAATTTGCACTGAAACTGTCCAGAATCTGGATTGAGTTCAAGTTCATTGGCATCTTTACAAATCTATCCAGATTGACCAATTCACATTTGCAGAATTCTACTACTTTTCATCTCCTGCCCTAGCACTATCCACACCCACAGCCTTACAAATGCGTGGCATCCTGCTGATGATCAGTTCAGAAACAGCCTTTTCCCACTTTAAGTGTCTGATTGAGAGACTATTTGTCCCCTGCAGCCCCAGAACCAGGTGGTCTGCTTCACTTTGTTCTTTGACCTTTGGGATTTTATCTGGCTATTCATTTATTTTGGAATGAGACTTTGATAAATTATTATTCACTGTTGTAGATGAACACGCTTCTGTAGCACAACACAGGCCAGAATTGTAGCAAAGTAAATGCAGATGATAGTGAATTTCCTTTTGAAAGAGCTAAAAATATGGTCATCTTTTTCAAAATCACTAACAACAAGTAAATATGTTATAGCTAGTCTGTAGCTTGCTTCTTCTGCTATGGCATTTTAAAATAAGAAAAATATTAATCTGTTACTACCACTGGCAATTCCCAGGACACATGAATGCAGCAGTCTACATGTGCATATACCATAACATGTTTTTGAAGCAAACATAGAGCAGATGAGACACAGGCTCACAATATTCTTCCTTCATGAACAGTTTGAAACTGCCTTTCTTTCAAAAGGTCTCAATTAAGGCCCATCATTCTCCAATTGCCATTGGTTCCTTCCAACAGTAGAGAAGAAAAGAACCACACATTTATGCAGTGGATTGCAAACTACCAGTCCGTCCCTCCTGCCTCATAGAGATCACTTCACCAAATACATTCACCAAAACAGTATGCTAAAGTCATTAAACTTTATTCAACTTGCAGTTCCTCCAGCCTGTAAATACAGTTTTTTTAATTTGGTTCTAGAAATAGCCTGTAAACATGCTCAATTGATTAAGCTTAAAAATTTACTTTTTATTGACAGAGCAATATAAAATAATTTAGAACTGTCATAAAAATTTATCTAACAAAGTGCAGTTTTAAAAAAAATGGCAAGAGGGAAAAGCATTTGTGCTTCAATCATAAGACTATTTTCAAGCAGACCTAATTATTTCTCCTTTGGTTTCATGTGACCAAATTAATAAAGCAGTAATTCTAAACATAAATCTACTTACAGATATAGCACTAATACCGATCCCTAAGAGACAGGTAGATCCCTATACAAAAAAATCCACAATGCTTCCAATTGGTCATAGAATGTCCGCTAAAACAAAAACAGGTATTAGCCCATGGCTAAACAGATAATAGCCCATTTTCTCAGAGAAAGAGAAGTACCATAACAAGCCACAGAGATAATGATTAACTGAAAAAAGAATATTTTGAAATGTTTCTTCTTTTTAAATGTGGGTCCACAACTACTTCCTTGGGGAGCCAGTTCACCATCTCAATGAAGAGCCTTTTCCTAAGGGGCAGGAAGAATAAAAGCTGTGAAAAACCTACCTCATTTCTAAACAAACAGGAGAGAAGTAGTAATAGAAAGATCTCTCTCTTGCTATCTTCCTTAATTGCAGAATAAGAATTAAAACAAGAGGCAAGTGGAAGAATGCTGCAGAAGTCTGACGAAGGACTACAGGTCAAAGTAGAGATTACTGAAGGAGCCAAGGATTTTTAGAAAAGCTCTGAGAAATTTACTTTTTCTGTTTTGAGATTTTTTGCCTGTCCTCTGAAATTAATCTGTTCTTTCTCCCTTTTTCTTTCTCAGCCTTTATTTTGACACTTTCATTTCATTTTTCTTCCTTCTACCTTATAAGCCCTAAGAGAATGCACTCCCCACAGCCCCCACCCTGAGCTGATACGTACTCTGATCCTAAAGTGTGATGTGACTGATGAGGTGTACATCTCCAACCAGTCACCTTCTCTAGTAGCCTACTTCATTCACATCCTGACACTTGGAGTCTCCCTGTGGTTCCCAGGATCTGAAGACAGTAGCCTGCCCAGAGGAGATCAGCCCTCCCCCTCCTACGTGAAGGGCTTTTGTAACATAGAGTTAAAAAGGACTACTGGGAGTCATATAGAGGCCAGCAAGTATTTGTCTGAGCTTTAACGAATCCAGAAATGGTTTACTTTATCTGAGCTTTAATGAACACACAAAAATACTGGAGGAGATTTTGTAAAAAAAATTATATAATAAAAAAAATTTCTTTCAAACAAAAAGAGACAAGAAAATAGCACAAGGGTAAGAAATATGGTCTGAGTCAGTCAGGAAGAAATTAGTAGATGGAAAAAGGAAAACCTGCAAAGGTTTGGACAAACATGCATGTTCAAGTTAAGCATTGTGTTTGGGGAGTCCTTTCTGAATGGACCTCTCTCAACATCTTCAGTTTCGGCTGTTGCAAATGTTCACCTCACCATGAAATGTGAAGGAAAAAATAAAAAGAGAGAAAGATGTTACCTATGAATCTAAATTCTTGGAAGGGCAAATTAATTGCACTGTGGCACTTCTGTATAAACTAATATTGACTTAATGGACTGCAGGAAGAGACAAAGACAATGAGCCCCAGTAGCATTTATATGTCACAGTGGCCCATTAACTAAATACGTACTGAAGCACTAAATATGTTTGGAAGAAATAAATATACATCCTATAGGTGAGAGCAGCAATAACAGACAAGATTCTACCCTTTACAAGTGTCTACAGGATATAAGGCTTCCAGAGGTACCCTTTTCACCCTACCCTCTCTACTTATCTTCCTAAACAGTTGTTCTGGACTCCTTATGACTTCAAAGCTTTAGAAAAATCTCATTCATGAAAATAGATACATTCTCGTTACATGGTGCTGTGCTCTAGATTATTTATATTAGAGGGAGTATAACTGAGTACAATCTCTCTACAACTCTCACAGTGCTAAGGTACATGTCTGCTTATGGCCATCTCTGGGAAAAATTTTTATATGTAGTGTTTCTTTCTCACCAAGAATGTAGGCCAACCAAGACTTACAAGCTGATCAAAGTTACTCCCCTCTGACGACAGCCGCAGAGAAATATCTTAGAAGGAAACAGAATATAAAGCTTTACATCTTCAAACTGCTCTATTAGTGTATTAGTTTATCAGTCTTTTCAGCATCATAAGTTAGAAATCACCTCCTTGCCTCAGGCATCTTCACTTGCTCTTGTGCATTCTAAAAAATCTCGTTAACTTGAAATAAGCTCCTGAATCTTCAAATGATTTTTTTTAAAAAAGCACTATGTGGAAATTGAAACCCAGCATGATTGTGTAAATTGACCTTGAACAGTCTGAAAAAAAATGGTATTAGAACTGTCAGTAACACTTCATGAGCCATTACACATGGACATATCTGCTAATGCATTTATTTGACAGCTTGCAGTGAGCTTTCTGGAAATACTCCACAGACTTTTCTCCCCACAGTTAAAAAGAAATCATGAGAAAAGGACACTGCAAGACAACTTTAAAGAGGAATTCATAGAATTCATAAAAAAACTACTCTAAGGAGCAATGGAACTAAACATCTTCATCTCAACCATTTAATCAGAAGCCTAAAAATACAGAAGCAGCTTACAAAAAATGCTACAATTACATAACAAATGTGCATGCTTCAGCCACCATAAAATATTGCTGAGAAGGTAGACGCTGTTTGTGGATTATACCTTCTGTGAATGTGGAAGGGTGAGAGCTAATCACACATCCCTTTCTTTAGAGAATTAGAAGAATATAAGGACTGGCTCACTAACAGCCACAAGGGAAGATGCAGCTGTGACCAAGGCAGTGCTGAGATAACTTTCTGCACCCCATTACAAAACTGTCTTTTGTAGAATGGTGTTGTCTGTGCCATTTTAGCTCTATAAATGCTACAACATAGACAATGAGACTAACTTGCCTCTTAAAAATTGTTCTAAGAAAAAAAAAAGCAAAGGAAATGACCTGAATCTGGACATATGGATAATAGTGGGAAAAAGAAAAGTGGAGAAAAGGGAGGGAAAGGAGCATGAAAGGGTGGGAATTACCAACAGCCTCCTGAAGATCATGACACATCTACTAGTAGCATCTGATATTCCTGAAGTTCAACAATAGGTGACTCCTACGTTTTATGACATTTTAATCTCTGTCTCACTAGCTAATTGTCGATTCAAAGCTTCCTGCTTCACCATTTGTGCTGAACATAACTCTTTAATATTTCCACCATCACTAATATATCTGGTAGACTTTTTCCAGATGAAAGCTATTCTCTTAAGGTCTTGTGTAATAAAGTTGAGAGTCCTAAATGCCCACACGCTCTCTCAGAAAATAATTTTGAACAAGAAGTCCACTTTAAGTTTTCTGTTAATCGAGTAAATATTGTTGTTTGTTCTCACATTAGAAGCAGGTATGATCACTTCATAATTTTTGTTCTGTGTTTTGCAACTGAGTCCATCTTGGCAGTTCTTCCATACATAAATACTAATAAAACAATGATAAGCCCTATAAACTGATGAATTAAAGTGAATAAAATTCATGTACAAAAATAAGTGTGTAAGAAAAGGTGTCAATTTCGAATTCTTCCACAATACACAAACTACATGAAGTATACAGGAAATAGAAAAGACACTAGGTTTAGTACAATCCTTAGAATATTTTTTTTATTTATAATCAGCAAACTCTGTATGGAGCAGAATATTGGCCTCAGTGCTCGAAAACAATGGTGGCAAAGATGGAATATCTCAAAGTTTGCACCAAGTCAGTCCCATAAATGCTCACAAGGGAACTGAAAGAATACAATATGCAAGTTTGTCAGAACCTATTGAAGCAATAGGAGGCTGAAGGTGACAGCTTCCTGGATCACATCATTACTGATGATGAGACATGGTGTTATCACCTCCAGCTGGAGATAAAATGGCAGTCCATGAAGTGACAAGTTCCCGATTGGTGAATTCTCCATCAAAGAATAAATCAAGTTGCAGCCTAAGTGGGTATATTGGTTAGCATTGCCTTTTGGGATAGGAAAGGGGTGAAGCTTCTGGATTGCCTGGAATTCAGAAAAACTATCAACTCTGAACACTACATCATGATGTTGACTAAGCTGAAGACTCAAACTTCCAGAGTCAGACAACCTTTCTCACTGTCCATACCAGTTTGAAGACTGTGGAGCACATTGCCTGTCTTGGCTGGACTGTCCTACCACACTCACCATACCATCTGGATTTGGTGCCTTCTGACTTCCATTTTTCAGGAAAGTGAAAGATGGACTGTTTGGACAACATTTTCCTAGTGATAATGCCATCTTAGCAGCTATGAAACATTAGGTCATCTCTGCTGGTGCTGTTTTTTTGTTTTTTTTTGTTTTTTTTTTTTTGTTTTTTGTTTTTTTTTTTTACAAAAACAGAATGCATCTTGTTTGTTGCTGGCAAAAAGGCATAGCCAATAGTAGTTGTTATATTGAAAAATAACATTTTGTAGCTGAGATTTTCTCTAACAAACAGTGCTCATGTGCTCTTTGTACCTGTTGTAGTTTCTATGGAAATAAATAGGAGACATTACTTTTAGAGCAACCTAAGTTTGTGCAATGCACAACACTTGGGTTGTTCTCAGTCAGAATCAAAGAAATGCTACCTTGACCTTCTTATCCATCAGCTCCCTGGAGAACACAAAGTTCTATAGGCCATCCTAGGTGGGGCAATGCATCTTCTCCACTGAAATTATTTCATTTGAACAGAGTTCAGATGTAAGACTGGATTGTATTGAAGTCATAGGGCCACTCAGAGTGGGTTGGAACTGGTTCCTATACACTGAAAATATCACAAATCACTGCCAAGATTTTGCAAGTAACAGATAATTTGTGTCCTATTTTTTCTTAAAAAGAAATGAGCCACTACCTCCAAGAAAGGCTTTCTCAGAGACAAATGAGCAATACAATCCCACAACTAAGATCCTGAAAATTCGATTAAATAAATATAGAATTTATTATTTAATGAAGTTGTCTTCATTGCATTTTAACATGAATGGAGCAGGCTGCTCTTCATTCAGGAACTGGCTTTTTTTTTTTTTTACAACTTTTTGAGCTACCCAATCTTATGTTCATCATAGGAAACCCTATGGATTTCAGTCAAGTAAAGCAAACTTGTAGCATTGTCTAGATCTGCTTCTTCACTCAGCCCTGAATGATTTGCTCAGAGCTATCCAGAAAAGCCACATTACAGAAGCAGAAACAGACAAACCACCATAAACAAAATACATATATATTTGATTCAAAAGACGCAAGGGACTTCACACTTTAATCATAAACTTTTCTCTTGAGAATCTAAAATGAATTCAACAGGTAGCAAACAAAATGAGAGTCTAATCATTCTCCCTTATTGTAGTACATTCTCCCCCTGAATCCAGCAAAGAGCAACCAAATAGGGTCTGGGATAATAAAATACAAAGGTTGCCTAACTATTGCCCAAGAAAAATGTTTTATGGTGATTCAACCATGTAGCTCATTAAAACAATTGGCTTACAAGACATTGAACTGATGTGTAATCCATGAATTTTTAAGCTACCCTGAGCCATTCTCTGCCAGTAATTGCAAGACAGCACAGTAATGCCAGCACAAAAGGCAGGGGAGATTGTATCTTAACGTTTCAATATGTTGATTAATGTTGTACAAACTGCAGAATCATTTTACCTCCAGTTTTTTTTGCTAACTTAACAGATCAAGAAACCAATACTTGCAGACAAAGACATGCTATTTTGTGATGAAATGTTCTTAGACATTGTCTGCTAAATCCCTATAATTAGCATGGCCCCTGGTGAATGTCACTGGGTATTTGATGAAACAGGGCATGAACTCTGCAGCAACACCCAGGGGGGTCGGTAATGCTATCCAGAATGACTCTTGGAATTTCTAACTACTAGATAGGTTCTCCTTATCTAGGAAACTCAGGGGAGAAAGGCATTTGTCCAGTCTAATGACCCCTGTTAGCAGATTTATGCCATCTCCCTCTATACAAACTGTCTCTTCTCCCTTCCTTTGGGATGTTTGAGAGTACCATCTCATGCCATACCCTTTCCAAAAGGATACTCTGTGGTACAGTTAGAGAAAGAAACCAGAGTTTATTTTTCCATTCTGATTTTGCTATCGTTCTTATTCTTGAAAATACAGCAAAAAGCAACAAGTTCTGTGGGTAAACAAAAGAAAAGTAAAAGATGCATGGTAGCATAATGTAATTTCAAGTGTTCTGACAGAACTATAATTAAAAAGACACCCTCACCTAGGGAAAAAAAGCAACAAAAAATCCACATTTATTTTCCACCATTATTAAAGCACAGCTTTCTTTGGCTAGGAAAGTGTTCCCCCCAAAAATGGAAGGTGTCTGTCTGCACTAGGAGACAGTTTCCAGAATGAGAAGTATTGCAAAGGGTTTTAAAAGTTCGTTTTTCCTTGTCGTTCCTGGCAGTCTGTTGGTTACTAGAATTTACATGAGGTTTGAAGACTGAGTCAAATACCCACTACAAAAGAAGCTCAGTTGCATAAACCTACCCAGCACTGTCATTTCTCAAAGGTGTGTTCTCTAGCAGGCATAGCATTAGCTGCTGAGAGTCTTATTTTCAAGGAAACTCTAACACAGACATAAGAAACTCTTCTAACATTCCCATTTCACCTGGCACATTCCTGTCAACAGTTTGTTTTTGCCATTCTGTGTTGCAGTGGTAGTATCAATCTTCCTGTATAAAACATGTATCTTCCATGTTTCAAATGCTGATAATTCTTATATGAAAAATTATCTTTAAATGCTATGGAATTATTTCCAAACAAATTCCAGAGCAGTTTAATATTAATGGCACTTTTTCCCCTTCTGAAAAACCAATCTATGATAGATCTAATTTGACAAATCTATTTTTGAAAACTCATCTCTCATACCATGAGGGATTGGTTTTGTTTCAGCTGGGCCTGTGGGTGGACTGAGTAATCAATTCAGTTTGGTCTTTACCTAATTTTAAGTTTCAAACAGTGCATGATATCAAGATGATGGAATGAGCTGCAGCCAGGGTTAGGGGGCAGAAGGGAAGCTGTCTATTGTATTAAGGACTAACTCCTTGATTAAATGTAGACTTAAAACAAATAACCTCTGTGCGTGTGTTAACTAGTCTAATTAATCTTCATGTTAGATTAACTTGATAAAATGTTGACCTAATTTGGGATTAAAAGATTACAAGTAACATTTTCAGCTGAAAGCTGTAACATGCCTCATGTCAACACAGTAATGACAGAATTAACCCCGCAAGCCCTCTCAAACCTGTACAATAGATGTCACTGCTTAAGTAGAGTTTGGATGACCTGTAAATGCAGGAAGACTGTTTCACATAAAAAAGCTAATATTAAAACCCTGGGCTCTCTCACTCAGGGCTTCACTTGTCTGCATGTACTGAAAAATACTTCCTCTCTCATCTTTGTAGTAAAACTTCATCCAAGCACTCCCGCAACTTGTAGACTTCTACATAGTAAATATAACCTATGCATTTATGTTCAGGAGTAGAAATAGAAAAGGAAGGTATAATGAATTCAGTAAGTCATCATAAAGAGAATGAAGATGAAAATGTCTCTGAGGTAATCTGGGAGACATAGGACTACAGCGCAAGAAAGTTCAAAACCAGAAAACCACAACCAACTGCAACCCAGAGAGGCTGGGCAGCACTGATTTGTATGCAAGCAGTGGAGATCTCCTTCCTATAACATGCTTGCCTATGGCATGCAAGCTTGTATTCCAAAGGAAAAAAAGCAGGGAGAGAAGAGAAAGGAGGAAAAGACAAAGTCTGTAAGAAGCAATTCTTTTAGCTCCTGCTATTTTTGTCTCAACAATTTCATATCTGCTCTTTCCCCAGATAAAACTAAGCTATCTCTCACTTACCACCTTGCAAAGCACTGGAGTCTCAAAGATGAGCCAAGTTCTTTTCAGCTCTCAGCATCGCTAAGGCTGTGATGCTTCCCACAGATGGGATTCAGAACTCGAACTATTATCACAAATTCCCCTCCCACTTCTGTTACAGCTCTCAGCACTATTTTTGAGACTAGAAAATTCTTAGGTAGCTACTTAGAGTGCCCATGGCTTTTATGTAGGGTGGTCAGATTAAAAATAAAATGAAAATGGAGCAGAAGGTCATGATGTTACATACTAAAGAAACTCATCTCTCATGTTAGGCCATGCAACATAATACAGATAGCACAAGAGGGAACATATCTCTCCTGCATTGCTTCATGTGAGGTTACACAGCTTTTGCCTGTTCACACAGCCTCTACTTTCATATGCTTCCATCAAAGCAGTGAGAATTCATCAGTTCTTGCTGCGCTGTAACCAGCAGGTAAGAGCCAATCCCCCCTAGAAATCAGGATAAAACAGCATCCAGAAATCAGTCATTGTTATGACAAGACAAGGCTTGCTTTCCTGGGCAAACCAGAATATTTGGCCACCCTATTTACTTCATGCATGTAGATGAAAAGAGCCTTTGCGCATATCCTGTGACAGAGTAGAACTCTAGTTCCAGCTCTGAAATAGGTTCTTATAGTTGCCTAAAGGAACATATCAGAAGTCAACAGGAGACTGAGTGACAGTGTGAACTGAATGCTGGGACAGGGCTTTATCAAAGTGCATTTTGGAACCAGCAGTATAATCTACCACAGAGAGTCAAGAATGATACACTGAAGAATACAATAAGATATACAAGGACCCAGCAAAGGAAAAACTCACTTTTTATGCCCATTCTTTGCATCACAATTTGCTAAAGCAGTGTTAACAATGCTAACGCTGTATTCTTTCAGTAGCCTGGGAGATGGTTTTTTAGTATGCATACCTAGTAAATGCTTTCATATAAGTCATGTAGACTTCTATTCCCCTAAAACACAGGGATATATGCAAGAGTTTTATGGATTTATTTCCATTTAAATTGAATGCCCCTTGATAATTTACTGCTTAGTTATTTCTATGTGTTATTGCTTAACTTCTCCTATATGAAAATGGAACAGGATATTAAAGTTTTCCTAAAATTACTGTTAACAATACTCCATACAAGAGCAATCTGAAGGTTTTTTTTTTATTGCTCTGTCACTTCCCATATATTCATAACCAAGAAGTCAGTGACTAATCCAAGTATGGTCAGACAGCTTGGCTCGCAGTGGACAGCTTAAAAGCTGAATAATGGAATTAACAGCATTTCTTGTTTTTATTCCCATGGAATAATTGTTTGCAGCCATAGTAAACTGTGATATGATTTCTATGAGCTCTGAAGAGTTATGCAAGCCTGAAGCGGATCTGTTTTCAGGAAGGACAAAGTACAGCAACACACAGCTCCTGCTGGCCATTAGTTAGCTAGAATTCTTTCCTAGAAGAATTGAAGAGACTAATTCAGAAGTTACTGCAAAAAGTTTGCTAATAGAACTGAGGGCTTTTCTGTGTAGACTGATAATGAAGTCTTTACTATCAGTCACTAATATTGCTCTATGCTACTGTGAGTAGCTGTTAATTAAACTCCTCACCTAAGTTATATTGCATCTACACCCATATATTTCTGCAGTTTTCTTTAACCTTTGGCCTCAAGCATTCCGTACATCTGCAGCGATTTCACTCCAGTTCAGCAATAAATGAAATAACCACTTGACAATTACAGATTAGAGAGATACAAGGTATTTTGAAGTACATGCATGGAAGTGTCCCAGGCCTATTCACTAGTTCACATATTCAGACTTGCAGATATTATGAAAGTTCACAGAAACAGATATGTAGAGTAAGCAAGCAGTGTTTTTAAAATTTTCATCTGGACTGAAGTTTTATAGATAAAAGTACAACTTCTGAAAAGCTTAGTATTTGTAAACACTGACCTCGGGATGTTCATTCAAGCACACTGAACTTTTATCCATAAGAAAGATCTCAAAGCATAATTCTCAGTTTCCACGACACCTATAAAATCCTATTATTACTTTCAGTGAAAAATGGGAGCTTGGAGAGATTACAATCTTCAGGTTACTGCTACACTCCAGTACAAAACAAAACTGAAAACTACCGACAATTCTTCCAGGACCAAATCTAGTCAGCCTGAGCAACACAATCAATGAAGCACATGCTGAATATTAAAATAATGATGCTTTGAAATACTGATACACACAATGGCTCAAATTAATCCAGACTGTGTTCTATTGTGTACTATTGTGTACTGTGGTTTCTTATTAAGTAGACAGTTCTAAAGATCTATCTATCTAGAGACAGCCAGCAGAATATACCAGGTGCAGGATATCAGCTCGAACTGAGGATGGGGTTGGACATAAATATTTTTACTCTCTAGGAGATAGTTTTATTACTTGCTTACTCAGTTTTTCAGCTAGCTTAATATTTCTAACAGTTTATATGGAAGATGAGCACACTGAGATCACCATAATTTACATACACACAAGTTGCATCAAATGTTAAAAACAGTGACAGTGTTATGCCATCATCTTTACTATTTTTAATAAGACTATGGCATAGGAGCCACTGAAGAAAAATCTTACCCTCAGCTAAGAGGTACTCGCTAGAAACCACTAGAAACTTTCTAGAAATATATTACTTATAAACCCAAGATAAATATTTTTCTACTTTTTCCCTTTCTGAAGAATGGTGCTAGTAACCACAAGAAACTTGTGGTATTGTAACTTGTACAAAAAACGGTTCTATAAGTTGTAACCAGAAAAATAAGAACCGTCTATTGGGTAATACTTGATTGCTGTACAGAGATGCCTTGGTGCCTTTTACTTTGGCTCAATTAAGGAAGAGTTACAACAGCACTTTTAGCCAAGCATGAGTTATAACCAAACAAATTCCAGCCTAAGAAGCTGTAATTAACTTTCACAATTCCTCACACCACTTTTCCATTTACTTTTCAGGAATGACTGAGTAAGCAAAACAGTCAGCAAGTCTACTTTCAGATAGAACACATCCTAGAGAATTGCAACTAAAGTTGCAAACTCAAAACATGAACATGATCTTCCTTCAATCACTAATTAGAAAACAAACTTAATGTTTATTTCATGTATGTGCTCACTGAAAATGAATCCAATTCCAGCTTTTTTTTAAAATATACTCAATATCCATGGCAATCTGCATACATACATAAACAGACTACATATAATTCAATGAATGTTTACCATATTCTTCCCAAAACAAGATTAATTGATTTTAACTTCAGATAATTCAAAAGCAGGAAAAAAAATGTCATGTAAAGATTTTCTTTCAAATTATTCAGCTGCATTATTGAATTTGAGTCCTAAAACTTTCATGAATTGTTTTCTTTCACTTACACTTCAGGAATAACATAATCCAAACAGCTCTAACTGTTATTTTCTGTGTATTAAGAATGCCTTAAAATGGTTTAGCCATTTATGTAAAAATAAGCTAGTGTGAAAATTTAACAAATGCAGTATAAAACGAATGAAGATTAAGTCCACAACACATTCTCCACTCTTCCCTGACTTTTTCTGCTATTTACAGACAGTTTCTGAGCCAGCTTATATTTAGTGCATTCCTCATTTATTATAAAATACTAACTGGAGAACGTCACCATCCAATACTCATGTAACTTCTTAAATAAAAGATGAAGTAAATGAACAGGAACTGTTCTTCTATAGCCAAACATTTAACTGCTAAAAAACTGTGAAATTTGCAAGAACAAACAGCTTGAAAGAAAAATAGTGCTATTCTTTTGTTTTGGGAGGTGGGGGAAGAAAAAGCTTTTTATTTTCCTCTTTAAAAAAAAAACAAAAAACGAGCAACTGTCTTCCCCTTGTAAAACATTCAATATTTGAGGAATAAAATAATGAAATAATCAGATTAAGAAAAAACAGGGAATCAACCATGCTAGCATTTGGTAATGCAATTGCTTTCAAGGTAAAAACAGTGGAATGCTGCTTCCAATACTTTGAAATAAATGCTGATTACACAAAGGAAAACAGAATAGGAAGAGTATGTAAATTACACTCAATTTTATCTTTCAACACAAAGACAGAAAAGAGTTCCTCCCACTTAAAATATTCCACTGTAAGCAATTCCAGGTGTTACAATTTCTAGCTATTCTTTCCTTTGGTTTTTACTGTACTTCTGCAATTTTGTACTTATCTTACCATCTGTCACAAGAAAGACTAGATACAGAACAGTGGCAAAATCATGTTAAAAAGACTGTCTTGGGATAACAAAGAGAAAAGTTAATGGACATGGATTTACAAATTATTAATGATTTTTCTTGTCATTTCTTGAAAAATGAAAGCTATGCACGCTGTCTGTTTCCCCAAACAGATTGCATTTTATTCCTCTGCAGTTTGTCCGTCAGGCTTCACTCTGACAACATAATCCAAAACTAATCCAGAGCATTCAGTTTTCCTTGTTGGCTCTCATGCACACTGCTTAGACAAATCCTGCTACCTGTCAGCCCTCCTGTGTGTGCCAAACAGGCTGCCAGGTTAACCCCTGGGGAAGCCGAGAGACCTGCTGACTTAACCCCTGCTTCCCTTCAAATAATCCACTGTAAATACATAGGACGTTAACAGGCTAACTGTTCTAATCATGGCTGGATCCCTCAAAATCTGTTTCATACACAACCCTTAAGAACTAGGGATCTAAGCATCACTGCTGGAAGAGGGAAGGATTGCTTCCAATAATACAAGCACTAAATAAGCAGATGGATAGAACACACTGAAAGGTTTTAATCCCCTAAAGGAGTCTGAAAAAATACACACATCACTTCAATCACTCGCATCATTGCTTACAAGTTTTCCTAATTGCCAGGACAAGGTCACAAATAATTTTGTCCAATGAAAGAAAGTCTAGTTTCGATGCAATTCAGGCTCTTGCTAGCAAGCTTCCCACCCATCACTTTTGTCTGCTTTCACAAAACATTACTTACATAAAAATTAACTTTTCAGAGCTCTAGTGCTTCTCTTCTTTCATCTGCATTTTGTGGAGATTCATACTAAACACAAGTCAATAGCTAAAAGAAATTCTAGAAAAGCAGTATACTTGATAATTAATTTTTAAATAACTTTAACAATCTAAAGACAGTTATTTCCAAGCAGCACTTAAAACAACTTATTTCTAAAGCCTGAAATACAGAGAAAAATATGAGATACAAATCTTTTCAAAATACTCACTCTGAACTCAAAAAAACCAAACCAAAGTAAACCAAAACCTTCTCCTCATTGGAATTCAGGGCACATCACTATCTGCTGCTGCAGCATCAACAATCCACAGCAGAAAATAACTTGCGTAAGCACGGCATACCGAGGAACACTTAAAAGCCACACTAAGCTTAGCCACATGAGAAATGTAATAAAACATTGCACAGCTCATTTAAAGTTTGGAAGGCATGATGTCCAGGTTAATATCTGAAGTGGGGGAAGGTAGAGCAAGCCACGGGGAGGGCTCCTGAACTCTGCCACAAACAAAACTGGGAAGGTCTATTGTGACTTCTGATAAGAACATTTATTTTACCTCAATTAGATTTCAGGCATTCTCCTGAGAGGAAGAAGGGAAAATTGCTCTACCCTCCCACACACTTACATGCATTCATATTTATACTTTACATACACATGCAAAGCACACACCTCAGTCTTGGGAGTCCTGGGAAATGTTTAAATGGTTTTATTCATTCTTAGAAGTGCTGTGCTAATAAATAGATCTCATACATGTTACAGATTCCAGAGATGTTTAAAATACTCTTGCTAGTTAAAAAAAAAAAAGAGACAGTTCTTAAATGACACTTCATAGAGGTGTCACTCATTCCAATGCTTTTTCTAATTTTTAAATACTTAAGAAGTCTTACTCCTTTTTGATATTTTTAGAACTCCCTCCAACTCCTTACCTACGCAATCAGAAGAATCAGAATACTTAATAATAACTTATTATTATTAAGTATTATTATAATACTTAATAATATAAGTATTATTATAATACTTAATAATACTTAATAAAAATATTAGGTACTTCAAAAACAAATCAATGTAAAGATAACTAAAGCAATGTATTTACTTAATTATTTAAGTTCTCTTTTATGCCTGTTTCATTTCAAAACAACAGTTATTTTGTTGACAGGGAAGCTCATTAAGGTCTCCAATTGTGGACTGTCTTCAGGGAGTTGATAACTTTTGTTAGGAAGAAAGCATAAGTTTATAAAATATCTCTGTGAAACAGATTTTCTTAGAATCAGAACTTTTTGTTTTCTGGGCTTTTTTATTTTTTTTATTTTTTTTGAATATTTGGAGACAGAAAGGTGAAATCGCCCATTGGCTTTGGAAGATCAGTCTGCATCCAGCAATTATTTTTACTTTGAATTTTTATAGAATCCTTGCTCCACAAATCCATGCAAAATCTTCCACTGACAGTCACAGGAGCAAGATATTACTCAGAGCCTAGAAGTCATGACTCCTCCTGGACAATCAACACACAATCAAGATCTGTACATACAAAAACCCATGCTTGTGCTTAGCTTTTAATCTACACAAATGATAGGTAAAATACTAATGCAAAAGAACCAGTACCATGATTCTAGTGTTATAATTATAGGCTCTCCTTTTAGAGATTACTTCATCAAAATACCATCTTTTAATAAATTTACGTTGTTCAGATGTGCTTAGGCTCAATTAAATGCATATAATACCAGAATTCTTAGAGGACATCAGACAGTTAAGTTGGCTAATCAAAATACAGTGCCATAGGAGTTAAACAAGAACTTACAGAGCTGCTACTCTAGGATTCTATTTACATTTGCCAAATAGAAGTCTTGAAGAGTGCTGAGAAAATTTATTTAAAAATAACTGCACCTCAGAAACCTAGGACATGCCTGCTTTTAGGCTGGAACACCTCTTCACTTTTGTACTTACTATTTGGAACTAGGCTCGTAATGGTGAGCAATGTTTGAAAAAAGTCTGTTAGAAAACTACTAAGTTTATGCTATGGAGAAGTTCATTAAGCACAACTTAGAGTGCCATTGCACTCAGAAATGGAGTTTTAGGATGTTTGATGACCCAAATACACACAGTTCAGTGGTCAACATTACAACTGTTTAAAATGCAATGACTAATCTGCAACTTATCAATATATTACAAATCAGTGTTGACAATGCCAGAGTCTTTGTTGATAATTTTTCCTTTATATAACACCAGCTGGAAGATGTTTCCCTATTATTGATCATGCCACTTATCAGCTATTCACAACATATTTCTTTGTACTTGGTACAAAATCTAAACAATGTGGACTTGGTTCATTAACCTTTTGATATTAAGCAAAAGGGGGAGTAAGGCAGGGAGGAGGAGGAGCACTAAAAGTAATTTCTCTGTTATTTGGATTTTCATTTTGTCAAGAGATCTAAAGGGCAAAAAGAAAAAGGCACAGACCTTATAGGAATAAAATAACTCTTATAATCTGGTCTGAAATCCATAGAAGCAGAAGAAAAGCCTTTGTTGATTTAATGTCACCAGTTCATGTACTGAGTAAAAGGTAAGTTTCAAAAGCTTAAAAATAAACAAACCCCCCATCTTCTAGTGGTTTCCCTGAGGACAGCTTGGAAGTGGAGTTCCAAAAGGAGCTGACAAGGAAATCTTAAATTGTAGACAGACAAAAATGGATTTTCTTACAAGCAGAACGAAGATCAGAACAGAAATTCTGCAACAAACTTCAGGCAATAGTTCATAATATTTATCTGTAAATTCTTATGTAGAGCTCTCTGAATATTTTCAATATAGTTTATCAAGTGCAGTATGAAATTTAGTTTTAACTGTACTTCCTTGATGAAATATTTGCATGAATAAGCTTTGTGGGGTTCTCCTTAGGAATACATATTGACCACCAAATATACTGATATGAAAAGAAAGCTGAGGTTGTGTCAAGCATAACATGAGCACTTTCGAATTCAAGCTGTCTACCTACAAAGTTCCTGATAAAGATCTGATCCCCCACAATCTTTTCCTTGTTCCTCATCTTCTGCTTACTGTCCTCAGTAACTTGGGTTCTTCATCCCAGTATGAACAAGGGCTCAGATCTGTCATTCCTTCCTTCCCCCCACCTCCCCCCCCCAAAAAAAAAAAAAAAAAAAAACCTACTTCTTACATTTTCACTTGAGGAAAAGATCCAGTCACCTATGGAAAACATTTTCTTGTTCAAAGAATGTCCTTCATAGAAAAATCATAGTTTCAATAATAGTGCAAGTTGACATTTCAGTAGTCAGATCTGGGTTAAATTGAAGGCTGAAGTATTTCCACCTGTCAGCATCATTATACAAATGAGGAATTTTAGTTCAGCTACCTCACAAGCCTACATACTCTTCATGCAGCCCAGTCAGTCCAACCAGGTTAACACAGCCAGTTACACATATTATAGGCTCCCAAAATAAAGCAAAGTTGTCATGTAAGATGAACAGGGCTTCCTAAAGGCTATGCCTCAGGTTTGGCTAAGATATGGGGCCTATTACAATAACCCTATGTTCTGTGGGGAGGCATAGCCCCTGCAAGAGCAGTGCTGTGTTTCCTGCAGCTGCCTCACAACCAGCAGAAAATTTGGGGCTCATCTACACCAATTCATGCACAATTTGAAGTGTTTCTGGTTTATGTCTAGCTTCCTTCCTTCTCTGTTTGCTACAGGTTGCTAGGGTAATACAAGAAGCAACAGTTTTTAAGGTTTTAAGGCTTAGCTGAAATATTTCTGTAGCTGTATAATACAATTAAAGGATTTAATTTTTTTTTTTTTATCTTATTTTTATTCCCCTGGCAACTATGTCAGGCTAATTTAAATAGCCAGAACAAACCTAGCTTATAATTAGAAGAAACCGGAAGACATTCTAGGAGGAAAGTCTGTAATAGGGATCGTTTTTGATTTGTCAAAATTAAATCAGACATTCAAATCTCTACTTATAAAGCAGTCCTTATTCAGGCAAACTCCTGATGCTTTCACATTTGCCTACTCAGAGGTGCTGAGGAAGAGATACAGGTTAGTCAGCTACTGTGCCAAGGCAGACTTCCTTAGCCACTGTAGGAAAGACAGGAATATGCTCTCCTTGATCCTATTTCTGTTATTATTTCCTATCTGCTTGATATTTGCAACTCAGCAACACCTGCTCCCTCAAGCACACTCCAACACAAGAGCACAAAAATAAGTAAACTGTTCCCTAAACAAATCCAACCCATTCATAGCTAGCCTCATTTATATCCCTGGTCTACCTCCTACCTTCTCCATTATAAACCTTCTCACTGTTCTCTCCTTTTTAACTATGGTGAAAGGTAATTGCGCATATTTTTAAGATCAGGCTTGAAGACAAATAAACAAGCTTACTGCACCAAGAATTTGTTGTCTTTTGTTCTCTCATCTAATTAATAATATCTGTCTGCAGGTTTTTTGTGATTTATAGAATACACACAGAACAATCAAGTTAGCATCCTAGTCAGAGGTTATTCACATGCTCAGAGCACATCACTCTTTTTACTACCCTCCCCCCCCCCCACATTACATATTCTATAACAATACCACATGGTCTTTAATCTTACTCAAGAAGTTATCTCTGACTGCAGTGAAAGTAAACTAAATCAACAGATACTTCATAAGAACCACGGAGTCAGTTGCACCTCTGTAGTATGACAGAAAGCATAACAGTGAATGCATAGTAGCAAAGTCCTAGGATACAGCAAGTGAGAATATGCTCTAATGCAGCAGACATGGACACAGACACAAAGGAGAGAATCTGCTTACCCTTTGAAGGCTACAGGTGGGCAGGCATCTATAGCAAAACATTCTTGCCTCCACTGCCAACCCTTAAATCAAGTCTGGGAAGGAGTGGATCCTGGCTCTATCCCTTCTAGCCATTCTGGTTCATTGCATGCACCTGAGCTCCCCTGGGTTGGCCCTGCTTTCCCACCACGTGCTTAATCACTGTTTCAAACCATGACTAAGGATTTCCACTACAGGGATAGTTACTAAGCAAATAATAATTTATTTTAGTGAAATTAATACATTCTGCTTTACCTAAAATCTAAAGTAACTCATTCATTTTTGTTTTATTGAGCTACTATGAAAGAATTGCATAGATGTACTCCTGTTCTGTTCTTGAAAATAGGCCTCTTCCCATCTTACAGAAAATTTAATTCTACTTACAAATCAATAACAAAGATTTTCCCAGTACTACAATATTGAAAACACAGAAAAACTGTAGTTTTATACCCACAAAGGATAAATGTATTATCTACATGATATCTTCATACAATGCCCTCAACATTTTTTGCAAGTTTAATTTAAGTCTCCTCTTAAAAATCTGTTTCTAGCTTCATTCCCTGTTATTTTGCTCACTTTCATCTAGATTTTACAGCAAAGGAAGGAAGAGAAATCAAAATTAAGTCTTCAAAATAGTAAAATGCCTAAGGAAGAAAAAGCGTGTTCTGTCATCTGCTTGTTTTCTACTTCCATGGGCCCTTTATAAACCTTAAAAAGAACACTGAAGAACAGAAATAATCACTCCATTATTTCAGGAATCTGCTCTTGGAAGTCAAAGGAGATCAGAATATGAGAGAATTCTCATTAGCCAGCTACAGCAGATGCTGCAAGTACTCTCTTGTGCCATTCTATTCTGAAACATACTTTGCATCCCTTTTGGCAGTGCCACTATTGATGACAAACTGCTTCTGTTGTCACAACTTGTTCCTTCCAAAATTGGAAAGCAACTCTACACTACAATGACATGTGGACAATGCTTGGCAAACCATCTTTCTGTTCAATGCAATGACCATTCTAATGCCCTTCACCTTCTTGCTTCAGTTTGCTCTGGCCATTCATGGAGGTTGTCGGGCAGCTGTAGGAACTCAAATGTCAAGTTCTGGAATGAAGTTTTCCAGGACTAGAAATTAGCGTTAATCTGTGGATATGGCTAATTAAAGTGATATATATTAGATATTGATATTGCTGGCAGTTCCTAGGTACGTCTTTAGGCACTAATTAGATTTTTAGAATTCCACTACACATGCCATCAGTGGAAAACATTCTTATTTGCAAAGCTTCCTTAAAGAAATGGGAAATAGTGTCAGCAACTCAAGCTGCAGTTTTCTCCTGTGACATTCAAATGGAAAATATGTATGTTCCATGGTTCACAACAGATTTACTCTGCCTTAACTCACAAAAGCTAAAATTGAACTTTTTTATCTGTAAAAGAGGAAAACAATAGAAAGATTATAATCAACTAATATTCACGCTGCACTTTCCCTTGAATTCTTCTACTGCAAGTTCTGCTTACTGATGCATCTCAATTCCCATTTTATGTTCTGCAATCAAATGAGAACAGTTAACTTAAGAATGTTCTGAACTAAATTCACTGATGTTCTAATATTTACCTAAACTCTGACAAAAAATGTTGCTTCTCTTACATCAGTATGGTATATCAAACCATTAATCTTTTGCATTTTTGAGAATAAAAGGTACATTGTTCAGAAAACAAATACTTTATTTGTATTGGAATGGATAGAAACACATGGTTAAACACTGCATCATCAGCTTTGTTGTAACAGTAATCCCAGTTAAGATGTTATATTTATGTATGTGCTAAGAGAAAACAACTGAGTCCTGTAGTGGTGATTATCATGATACATATATATAGATTTACATACAAAATCCAATCCAGAAAACCAAATTCAAAGTTCACCAACTCTGAAGCATGCCATATATTTTATGGGCTGCTACAAAATTTGTTCTGTGCTCATGCTGTGTATAAATGTTAAGGTAGCTATCCAGCATAGACTCCATTTCCATAGAAGCAATGCTTCCATATTCTTTTGGCAAGACTTGTGCAGGCAAATAGTGTCACAGCAGCATGTCTGAAGTAGATGTGTCATGTTGTATTTGTGTATATTAGAAGTGAAGCTTAATTTGTCTTTGCATCGAGGGCCAAATATTTTAAAGATTTTAAATTAAAACTGCATAGTGCTTGCCATGCACAACTTGAAGTGGTAACCACTTCACTACAGAGCCGTATGCTCTGACTGGTGTTCGTGTGGATTACATTTTAATATTAGGCTGGAAGCTTAATTATAAAGGATTATTAGCAGATCATGAGAGTATTGCAGTGAGATGGGGTCATGCAGAGCAGAATATTAAGAGCTGTCTAATCTTTGACCTCTTTCTTCGTATCGTTTTGGAATCATCGTGCAAACAAAGCGACTCTCAAAACTGTAGAAGGCATTTTTTTCCCTGCCTTTTTGTCAGAGGGCTATCACTGAATCTCCCAAAGTAATTTATTTAGCTGGTCGACTTTTGGGGGCAGGGACCACACGTTTCCTTCATTGTTTTGCATCTTGCTAAACATACCTTTGGAGCCAGACAGATAATGACATGCTTTGTATGCGGAAGATCCGTGGTAGTGAAGGCACTTTAGAGGATAGGAGATAACACGTGTGAGGAACATTTGGAGTCAAGATAAATCACATGTGTATAGAAAGTCTATCTGAAAATAGGTTATAATAAAGTTACAGTAGAGTGTAGGACTAGAAAGGACAGTTAAGATTTTCTTCAGTTGTTAGAAGTGATCAGAATACAAGCAACGTTATTTTTTTTGTGAGGAGACGCACTGCAGTCTTAAAATAGCACTTATGTTGGCTTTTGTCACATTAACTGTGGGAACTCCAGTGGAAATACATTTAGGTACTTGAAGACCATAAGTTCACAGATAAGGTTGGCTGATACTGTGAACAGCTTGCCTGAGAGGTAAATTGCATGCAGAAACTAAACATGACAGCCACAGATAAAACACTTATTATGATTAATACCAGAAGATGTAACAGGCTTTACTTACTGCAGCCCCAGGAAATCTCACTTTTCCCCGATAATGTTTACAACTCCAGTGGCACTCACAGGGCAACCACATGCTTTCTTAGTAGATGGTCTCTTATCTGTGAAACTTCTCACCCATGTGAATTTTAACTTCTGCATTATTCATGTGAATGTTTTAGAGGACTTACAAGTCTGTACGACTTTATGCACCTATTAAATATTTGAAACAGCCTGCCAGCAAGACAGTTTTTAAGAAGAAGACATTCCTGGAGACAAGGAATGTAACAGTCTTGTGAGAAGATTACTAAGCGAACACAGAAGGTGGAAAGTGAAGTTCAGTTCAGTATGTACATTGTCTCTTGCAGATATCAGCTCAAACAACCATAGCATGTTCCTCATCTTCTATACTTACCAGCAAGTTCAGTTCCATGCTGAATGCAGTTAATCAGCAGAAAATACCAGAACAAAATATTTTCAGTTTAATGTTAGCATCTATTTTAGTTCCTTCTAAATCACTTTAACTTGGGGTTTTAGTTCAATTTTTTTTTTTTTTTTTTTTAATGTAGCAAGTTAGACGATACATATTTTAGAATGTAGGATAAGTAAGAAAACAGCCAATGAATAAAACAGTATAAAGCAACAGGATCATTACTGGATGAAGGCAGTTCCCAACCATAACTATATCAAAATTACTTAAAGATATTGATGAAAGGACTTGATATTTCTAACAGATATTTTTACAGAATTATTTCTTTATTAAAACTACAGTGTTTTGACAGGTAAACAGGCCAGAGAGGAAACTTCACCTTCTTCTCTCACACACAGACAAACAGAGAAGGTAGATTTGAAGAAGGGAGAACCAGAGAACAGATGTCCTCCTGAAAAAAAACACCCCCAGAGCAAGGAATCTGCCCTTCCTCATGAATTAGTCAGGAAGTCAGGCTAACAGTGGTGACGAGAAATCAGCAGACTCAAGGAGAGCAGCTACAAGACCTTTCTGTGTGGCAGATGGAAGCAGAAAGCAGATTGATAAGAATGATCCTGTCACTATGGGACTGCTCTTGATCAACACAACCAGTGCCTGAAAAACTGTAAGGAACAGGGTGATTGGAGGCTGGAGTCAGTCTCTCTCTGACTGCAGTGTCTGAGGGGCATCCTGTAAGTGGGGCTTGTCTGTGACCTGGGTCAGAGACAAGGCTGATGTCCCCATGTCACTCCCAGGCCCTTGAGAGTGTCCAGGAGTGCTACTTTAATTGTTTTTAGTGTAGGAAAGCAGCCTGTAAACCAACTTCTTTCCTACCAGTCTCCAGCAGTCTGTCTGCAGTACCAAAAAGTCCAGCAATAATTGATTTCTTTTTCTTTGATTTAAAAAAAAAGGCAAGAAAAATGAAATTCATCTTAACTTGACATAATATAAATCTTTTATTTTAAATTACTGGGTGGAAAATGTAAATTTTTTTCCCGGATGCAACAAGAAAAATGTTTCTGATAGTTTTATTCTTTTTGGGATTGTCAATGTTAATCTTTTTCCCAGAAACCTAAAATACCATGAACAAAGATATGCTCCTGAAAGCAAACCCCAGAACTGTAGTCATATAGTTACCTCATTACTATTCTTTCTCTGAATGAACAGGCTAATAGTCCCCACTGAAGGCAATCCAGATTTACTGTGATTTTAATTCTGCAGACTCATCTCCCATGTGACCCCACAATATTCCCTCTCATTATTTATTTTCTGGCCACTTAAGGATTCCACAAAACAAAAATTAATTCAGATCCAGTCCGGTCTCCCATGGTTATGCACATGGCAGCAATGGAAAAAGATCTTACAAAGAGAAATTGCAACAGTACAGTGAAGTTGCAAAGTTGTATTTCCAGCCAGGAAAACACTAACTCCAGAGAATAAGTCAGATGTTTCAAAAATTCAATCAATCAATACTGTTTGGGTAAAATAACATTAAATTTGTATCAAAGTTCACATCACTATATCATTGCTTCTTGCATGTGTAGTCCTCAAATTGTTATGCAGAAAGTAAACAGCAACAGGCAGAAAAAATGTCTAGCAATGACAGTCAAGAACTCTTTTTTCCCTCTGATATTTTTACTATTCTTATTTTTGTTCCTTATTTTTAATCATATGTAAGGATGTAAAAGAATTTGGTTAATCTTGTAGTGAATCAGGACATTTTAAGAAAAACTTTTTTTTAACTTTAGGAATATATCAATTTGGCAAAACAGCTCCACACTCCATATGTCAATGTTCTAATTTCAAAAACATTGTGGGGAGGATTTCTTAGCAGGATGCTAAATTTTAGGTCAAAATGGACCAGGGTATCTGCTGGCTTGACAGTCATTTGTGTGACAGCTAAGGATTATCTTGGTATTTGAGAACCCAGCCTAGAATTCCAGCTCTGTGCATCTAACCTGGCAATCTGAGTCTTGTTCCCTGCTTTCTCCTCAATTTAATTCCTTCTAAGGAGGAAAATTCCTTGGAACTCAATCAGCACCCATCAGATTCTACATGGAACAAAATGTTGTAAATTTTATACACACCATTTCTCTCCAAGCAGAAACAACATAAAATATAATTTCCTGGCAATAACTAAACTCTAACACTTTTTTTTTTTTCTTAATTAAATTAAATATTAAATCATTGCAGCAGATTTATTTTCCTGTTTGTGTTTTTTTTTTTTTTCCCCAAATTAAATTGACACCATCTGCCTCTGTTTATCTGTTTCACAATCCTTTCATCTAGCACTGTGTGTTTATATTTTAAATGCATATTAGCTGTCATGATGGATTTTGTAAATGCAGAATGGTATGGCAATTGTCATAAAAGGATCCCCAAGTGCAACAAAATATCAGCACAGAAAGCATTGCAACAAAGAATGAGACAAAATCACATAAAAAGATTAAGTCATCAAAATAATTCTTCATGAAAGAGAAAACATTTAAATACAGCAGCATAACACAGACCTTCTCCTCTACATGGATAGGGATGAGAGATTAATTTAGATATATGCACATTAATAATTCAGAATATAAAAAGAAGTGTTTTCAGAACTGTGCATCTAGCAGATAAAACACACATTTTTTTCTAAAATAGGTAGATTCCTCCAAAAATGGATTCAAAATATTTATCCAGCAGTAGCTTGAACTTACAAAAAAAGAAAAAGATAAAAAGAAAGAAAAAAGAAAAAAAAAAGGATGAATGCATTTAATATTTACTCAGGGACTGAGCTGAATGTTTTTATTCCAATTTTGTTTTTATTTCTAGATTTATTTACCAACAACAACAAAATATATGTATTTGAAGTGACAAAGATCTTTCAAATTAAAACAGAATCCAGTCTCTCCCTAAAAAGGAAAGGGAAAACTGTGAATGCATTGGGAATGATTCCTTTTCTTTCCTGATTGTATACATTTTAGGTATGCATTTCTACACTGCATGTCACATAGAAAAATGTGGGCTGCACCAGATGATGCTGGGTCAGATTGAGGGAAAAGGTACAAGCAAACTAAAGATCTGCTTCCTTTCTTAGAGTTACATTGCAATAGTATTAGTTAGCCCACAGAGTCATATATGAAAATGCAAAAAAAAAAAAAAAAAAAAAAATTAAAAAATTACGTTCAGTGGGAAAAGCACAGAACAGAAATATCAAGTGGATTATCACAGCAAAACTTAAGGAAAATTAACTATGGTATGAAAGAACATGAAAACTGAAACAGAAACAGCTGAAACAGAAAAGGTAGGAGAGAAGCAAATTCCCATTTTAGATAGGAGAGATGCTTGAGTTTCCAATCTGAGCACTGCCTGTTGTCCTAGTGGATCCATTTCAATTTCTCTGGAAACTGAATATTGCCCATTATGTCAATATTTTTCCTGTGCGTATTTCATCATATCTACTCATAAAAATAAAATTTCTCACTTTTATTTACTTCAGGTGGGCAATAATTTGACAGCTCACAAGGAATCTTCTCCTTTAGTGACAAAGAACCCCTAGCTATATATTAACTACAAATTAAGTTCAAGAAAAACAGTCTCACAGTATTTGTTGATGTGTAGGATACTAATTTTAGTTTTGATGTTTTCAATACAGTGGCTTCTAAGATTCAAAAAAGTTCCTCTTGGAATAATGTACTGCATCTCTGAGGACATGAAGTTAGGTGAAGTACTTTAGACCAGACTGATTTATCCTACTGAATTTCAAGAGGTATCATTTTTCCCAACAGAACCATAGGAATGACTGAAGTGAAGCACTGTTTGAAACAAATGATGAAGACAGTCCTGTAATTCGCTTTTGGTATGAAAAAAGTCACAGAATATAATAATTTTTAATGCTGAGTACCTGAATAGTACTGTTTTTTGGTTTTTTTTGGGGGGGGGTGGGTGGGTTGTTCTGATTTACTGTGATACATTAGGAAGTCCTACATAGGTTTTAACTATGATAAAAGAGGTAAGAGTTCAGCAGAATTTACCTATTGCAAATCCATTCTGTTCTGATGCAACACAATAAGCAAATTATCCCTGCTCTCTTCTAGAGGATACATGATTTCTAGAGGTATAGCTTGTAGATATAATTGCAACAGAAGAAAAAGAAAGGCTGAGATTGGAGGGGCACGTTTTCTCAACAAGAACTGATGAACAGAAGGTATTCATAAATCCATGTCCTTTTTCCCTCTCAGCATACTACTCAGTGAATTAAGTGTTGTTACCATTCAAGTCATTTTGGAGGAGGCTAACGCATTTTAGTCTTTCTAAGATCTGAAAAAACAATTTTTTAATCTTTAAGCTGAAATGTAAAAGCCGCCACAAAAAACAAGCCCCAAACTCATCAAAATAACTGGAAGACATTAGCTATAATGGAAAATTTGCATGAAGAACAGCTCATGTATCAATGTATCAAAAAAGAGTAAAGAATGTGCATTTGGAGTAAATAAGTAATGTAAGCAATGCATAATAGCAAATTTGTTGATGAGAAACATTAATTTTTCAGTCCCATTCAATCCTTTCTCCTAGCAATTGTCCTTAGGCTATTTACTACTACAAACGTGAGTTTCTTAGGTTCAGGTGATTGTTATTAGAAATAAACAAACAAACAATCAACTGCTGTAGAACCACTATCTGTTTTCCTATAGTGCCATTTTTAAGGAAAATTCCATTGAGTAAGGCCATCCAGTGGACAGTGATCAGTCTGAGCAGTTCTCACATCACTGCACATTGCCAGTAGAAAAACGACCTCAGTATGTAACAAATCCAAGTCCGTACACTAATTTAGAGAAAGAGGAAAAAAATTAAAGATTGTGTTCTGGCTCTATATCAAGTTTAAATCTTTACCAGACAAGGTTCCAGTGGAAATCCAAATCCACAAGTTCTGAAGGATCAGTTTTTCTTATAAATTACTGTCAGGCCGCTTGAGGTGGGTCTAATTTCACTGAACAAGTGCAAGCTATCCTTTCAGCTTGCTGCTTCCATGTGTCCTGAGCTGTGATGTACATACCACAGCCATTCTCACACCCCCAGTCAAAGCTTCCCACAGGTGCTGCCATGGCCCTGTTGTTCAATAAGTAGGCCAACCAAATTCCTTGCCCTCCCAGTGCAAGGATCTTGTGCTCCTCTTGACACACAGGGCAGCTGAATCCATACCTTTCGCTAGCTCAATTCAGTATTCCATTCTGAGCTGTCATCCTAAGTTTAAAGAAAAACTTGAGCTCTACACTTCATCACTGGCCTAACAACACCTGAAGCTCAGACCATGTCCTCCTGGATAAATATATAAGCAGGTTTTGTTTCTACCAGACGTATTCTTTCTTAAATTAGGAACAATTCTAGTTTAGGGCCTAATCCTTCAAAAACTTGCTATGCTGCCCTGTAGGTCTTACTAAACCTTTTTTTTTTTTTTTTTTTTTTTTTTTTAAATCATAAGTACCACAAACCTATTAGCAGCTTTGTGAAAAAATAGGCTTATGAAGTAATCAGAAATTATTTCTAGGAACTTAAAAAGACATGTCTGAAACTGTCCTTTTTAACCTATTTGCAAAATCTGAAGGCTCATTCAGATTTCTGAATTTCCAAGTTAAGAAACAGTTGTTTCTTGAGCTGTATTTAAGTACCACTAATTTGATTAAAGATCTGTGGAATAATATGGGTCAGTAATATGGGCTATTCTTCAGCTAAAAAAACTTGTATATTTGTTGACTTTGAGTGCCTGTCATAAGCTGCATTTTTATCATAAGCAGAAAGAAATTTATACAAAACCTATATCTCAAAATCTTTCTTGCTTTGAGGCCAGGAAAATCTAAATTCTATGATTCTCTGAAATTTAGTGGCGGATCTGGTATTTTGTGACTTGAGCAGAAAATAATAATAAAAAGAAAACAAGTGTAGTAACTAAATAGTAACTGATTCTCAGTTATGCATGTGTTGAATATTCACCATTATTATTTATTCACAAATTCAGCATCAGCTTAAATGAATAAATTAGGGGAAAAAAATATGAAAATGCAGAGAATCATGTCATTGTGACTGACAGACTGCTAGGCTCCCATTTGTGACTAACTCGAGAGCGCTTATCAGTGGGTGGATGTACTTCCCCTCCAAAAAATAACATCTCCCAGCATGGCTTTGTGCTGAAGTTTTTGTGTAGCGTAGTAAATGGATAGAATCAGATCCTCATGGAGAGATTTAAAAGTCAAAAGAATCTTACTGACACTAAAGAGCAAGACCTACTTCACATACATCCCCAAGTAAAGTTAGAACACACAGACATGCAAATCACAGAGTGCTCCAGGTGGAGGTTGGCTTCACTGCAAATAGCTTTCTGCAGAAACTCGGTGCCTAGCACCTCCAGAAGTCTGGATACAGTCTTGCTTGGAAACCTGCAAGCTACAGGTCTGGAATTCAGCCTCCCACACAAGTGCACAGGGGATGCACAGTAGCTGCAACATGTCTGATTGAATACTTGTGCACTGAAAATCGATCGTAGAGCTCAGCAGGGCCTCACTGCAGAGAGCTACGTGCCCTGATCTCAAGTGAGTGCTTCGAAGAGGAGTAGGTATCTCTAAATTATTTCTGGGATTATTAAAGCATGCACTCTGTACCAGATGTGGACTCTGCAGTGGCAGCTGAACTCCACAAGTCTACTGGAGTGCATTAGAAGAGTGGGAAGCACTATGACCACAGGAGGAATGTGGGGCATGCCCATTTCTGCTCAATTTCAAACAGCACTTCCGTGAATGTTTAGGAGACAGAGACATTTAGCTGTACATTTCTCTTTCTCCTCCCTTCACTCTTTCCACCCCCACCATCTTTATTATAGGAAAGTGTTTCATGCGTTCACCACAATATTTCCTTAACAAAACTCTCCTGTTGTCTTAGAACCACTCACAACCTGGCACTCAGGGAAAATTTTAGGCCATTTTTCCATATGCATCATGTCTAAAAATAAATCTGTGAGTTTTGACTGTGGAGATAAAAAGGCCATCCTCCCTTTACGTAGCCTTTTGTTCATATTTCAGAAAGAGCTGCTGTGAAATACTACTGTGTCTGTTTTGAAATGTCTGTAAATATAAAAGATCTACCGATTCAGATTTGCCAATTAATTTCATCTTACCGTATTTTTACTCAGCTTTCTGTCAACAGAATTTCTTATAATGCAAACCTAATCTGAGCTAAATAAACTATACTGCTTTTAATGGGGTGACAGATCATCCATCATTCCTCGGTGTTACACTGTTTTTCACAATTAATTTTTTAAGGTGAATGAATTTATTTCTACACATGGTTTTTCCACTTCACATAACTGTTAAAAATACCACGTATGTGAATGATAACAGTATCTTTGTGTAGACTTCATTTTTGCTGGTTTTACTGTGAAAGTCTGGCTAGCTTCATAATGTATCCAGATAATGAAATTTGCTCATATGTTTAATGAAGAGTACCTCAGATACAAGTTCAGCCAATGGCCTTTGAGTGTTTCTGCCAGTAGACTGCACAATACCTTTAGTTTCTGATAAAAAATTGAACACTATTAAAAAAATCCATTCAATGAAACAAACAAAATACCAAGTTTCAGGACTGAAAAGACTGCTAATTTTTGTTTGTGCCAGCATTCTATCAGTTTGTGCTGTTGTGTGCAATTTGTAGAAGAAGCTGAATATTTTCTGGGCAAACTAATCCAGTAAGCATGTAAACAAAATGCAAGATTTTTCTTGAGGAAGAGATGTTAAAAAAAGCAGTACATTATGGGGTACTTTAGTAATGATTTAGGAATTTTGCTCCCTCTAATTCCTTTCAAAACCCAGCATTTCTAAATAAAACCTACATGGGCTTTTGAATGAATTATGGCTTTTGTCAAACATTTCACTGCCAGGTCACAGCGCCCTATGAATCAAATGGGTTTCATGAAACCTGTAAACTAGAAATTCACTCTCATTACAAAAACAGACTAGTGAAGGATGGAGATTTATAAGTAGGACACGACTTTCTTGTGACAAGGCACAACCAATCTAAATGACCTGTGCTTTGAAGGTGAAAACTCTGAATGACAACAGTAATGACAAGGTGTCCTATAAAAGGACTAACATCCAGCTGAATGAAATCTTACCAGGAATCCAATTCCCCGTTGCTTTGCACCACTTCCTAGTCATAAAGAACTTTAAAAAAACTAGTATGAAAATTTATTAGATTAGACAGAAGGTTTTTATGCTGATTTTACACTGACCGTACTAAAGAGCTGACAAGTCACTCAGAGTTAAATTTGATTTTTTTAATGAGTGATTTACATACATTTTTTTATTGATATATGTTTTGTAGAAATAAAAATTACATATATTGATGCATTAGATTTCAGTATATACATTTTAAATTTGTATTTATATATATATATTTGCCTTCTTTACTGCTGAAAACCAAAGCCTTAACAAATATATTTTATACAAACAAATGGAGAACAACTTAAGCAACTTGAGGCTTTAGCCTCTATTGGATATGGGTAATTTCCATATGTTTGCTTCTCCTTTTAAGCCATGATTGCATATTATTACCAGTGATAGTAAAGCACACATTTGTAGGTAATGCTCTAATCTCACAGTCAACTCCAATAATCTTGTACTATAACAGGCTTCTGAATGAAATTGTTTTACAGTGGATACGCGTGCAAAGTACAATACCTGTGAATGCATGTCAAAAAATTATGGCAGCAAAATTAGGTAGATTAAGGGGAAAATAATATTATTCATCAATGTTATGCAAAATTTTACTAGATGCTCTCATGATTTCATAGGCAAAAATAGGTTTCTGCTGCAAAGACACAATCCTGCAAGAATTCATTCCCAACCGGAACTCGTTCTACAGGAATTCAGTGCAACTCTCCAGGGTTGCAATGGTACTCACACATTTCTCATGTGAGCAGCTCTCTGCAGAACTGCTTGTTCTGTTTTGAAGGTGTTACCTGAAACTAATCTGATTGCTATGTGTGCCGATGGGGAAGCTAACATAGCATAGTTGATACTGCATGCTTTTGCAGTTTACAGAACTATACAGCAACTTCCTTATGTTGAAAAGCTGTAAAATCATGGAAGATGACACAGGAAAGAAATGGGTAGAAAATTTCCCATCTGAATTCAACTACTTCAACTCCTACTTTTTCTGTATTATAGGCTTCAACCTCTTCCAGTCTGAAGGGTTTTATTCATGCAAGTCCTTGCTGTGTTTTGCAAAAACTTTCGCCAGTAATCAAGTCCACATGACGACCTGCTTGCACAAATACATCTGGACACATAATACATTCTGATGATCTAGTCTTTACATTATGTTATGAAAACCTCTCACACTGAAGTTAGTAAAAATGAAAATACCTGTGAATAGCAGAGCAGGCTCATTCTGTCTTTATTGGGAACCGTTTTACCTGTGTGTGAGCCGATGATTAGTGATTACTTGCAGGATCCAGAAGTTCTCTAATCTCAAGGAATACTCATAATCAAAGAGTTTTAGGGCACAATCTGTTACTGTTAAATAATACCTGTAGAAGCATTCATGTACCTTCATCCAAGCTGTTTGATTAATACTGCTGAGAATACTAATGCAAACTTTTGAGTCACTGATTCACAGGCAGGAGGCAAAAATCACAACTGAAGCAGTAAGTTTTGATATCCTACATTCACACTACATTGCAGCACACGCCAAATCAGAGGACTCTGTGGGCTGGAACATGCTTCTGGAGGTTTGTCATCCAATGCTCCAACATAAAACACGGTCAATCAGAGCAGACAGCTCAGGTTCTACCAGCTCCATATGTTTTTTTAATTCTCTTTCCCATCTCTTGCTCTGTGTTTTCAGTTCTTTTGATTTCCCCTCTCTTGTCCCAAAATTTTAAACTACATTTTGGTGAAGAACTGAATTCAAATTTGAACGGTGGGATAAATGTGCTAAAAAACTCTGGAAAATAAGATTCACAATTTTTCACATTCTGGATTCATTAGGTAGATGAATAAATACATAAAATTGACACTTGGAATATAACCATGAAAAATGTCCTCAAAATATAAGTCATGTTCCTCAGATGGAAATTTGCATCCAAATTACATGACTCACACAGTCTTTTGAGTTCTATATATCGTATTACATCTCATCGGCCCGAGGAAGAAGTATTATCTTTCCCCATTTAATATCACACTAATTTTGAGAGGAAGAGCTGTAGTTACAAATTAGTGGGCATAAATTTACAGGAAAGATTCAGTGGATTTGGTGATTACATTTCTCGTTGTATTGAAAAGCTCTACCAACATTTTCCATTCATAATAATAATAATAAATCATTTCCTTATATTTAACAACTATTTAATTTGTGTTGGACCAGCAGGTTTTCTCTGAGCAAACAATATCTCACTTCGAAGGAATCTTCACAGAGAAACTTGCTCAAAGATCTTCAAGAAGAAAAAACACAGACAAAATGAGGTTGAAGATTCAACTGGATTTTGGAAAGGTCATCTGTCCATAGCCTGGCATAACAGCTCCTAGTCAAACTAGAAGGACAATTGAAGTAACTGTCTAGTGCATACAATTCTGTTCTAAATGGATGTAATTCAAAAGAAACCATGTTATCAGAATAGCCATGCTGATGTTCAACCTGCATAACACAAGTAAGTGCTTGTAAGCACATGTGGAGATAGGTACCTGAGGAGAGCTTCAGTCCAATCCTACAGTCACCGCTGGGTTGGGTTAAGAGGAGCTCCAAATGTAGCTCACCTTGCACCTTTGTTTGTATGGATACGAATTCTTGTGTTGCATAGAATAAGACCACAATGCAGTGTTTTCCCTTCTTGCTCACAAAGAACCCAGAGGAGCATGTTTGCAGATGTAAAGGTTACAGGAAGCACTTTCTGAGATGGAGAGGATAATAAACTTTCTCCCAAACACTGTAAGATTATGATAACCACCCTGACTTGCACCTAGGGCCAGACAGACAGAGGGGAACCTCACAAACTGAAACATACCACCATCAGTGAGTCCTCACAACTGTGCAGAATGAATTCAGCCTCAAGTGAAGGTATGTGGGGGCAGAAAGGCAAAAGAGAGATTGCCAGTGAGAATAAACACTATGAAAACCAAGCCACTTCACTTTTTCTTCCCTCTCTGATTAATATAATCAGATAATTATATCAATACCAATAGCTCAAATTAAAAAAATACAACATTTTTCATGAAAACTAAATGAAACTATTTGGCCTTTCTTATTTATTGATAACGAATAAGCTTGATAGTTACTGATATAAAACAGCAGACCAGGGCTGACATTAACCAGTGCAGTCTGTGATGTCAATGTTATAAATCATATATGGGAGTCTCATGTTATGCAACATCCCACAAACTGGAGCACTAGCCATTTTTTAAAGTAATAAAGTTAAAGGGCAAGTAGGTTACTTATCGCATTACAGCACTCAGACTTCAGCCAGTACAACACTTAAAAATACACAGATGGACACTGCAGTCTCTAAATCAATTTGTAATTTCTGAACTGGAATTATAGACCAAAGCCTAAGAATCCATGCAGTTCTAAAGGAGACTTTGAAAAGTAAAACAGTAGAGGTATTATTATATAATTATACTTGGGAGCAATAAATACTGTAAGATGCAGTATGAAGGTTATGTATTTTGGAACTAGAAAAGCTAATCATATTTTAGAGAAATTATAGGGAATCAACATCTACATGGCTATAACGTAGTTAAAAATAAGTTCACCTTCACTAGATTCAAAGTTGACTAATTTTCTCTCTCTTTTTTTTTTTTTTACTGACAATAAAAATTCAAAGTTAAATCTACTGAAAAAACTAAATCCCTTCCCCCCCTTACCTCCTCCTGCCCCTTCCCCGCCCCCCTGCCTCCTCTCCAAGTAAACTGCAACTGCATTCTCCTATTTAAGAAGAGAGAGTAAAAGAGGAAGATGAGCTAGAAAGTTCCACTTTAACTGAGGGTAGACACAAACCAAAGCAAATCAGCTTTGATCCCTATCCTCCCACAAGCCTTTTTTATTGAGGATAAGAAAAAGAAAGTATGTGGCCACTGGAGGATTTGACAAAAGATGTTCCTGAGAGTAAGAGTCTCACATGGTGCTGAGAGTAAGAGTCAAAAAGAACTACAACATCACATTATCCATCCCTTACTTCAGTTTCACGTGAACAATCACAGTGCTAATAAATCTACAACTGGCACAGAGCAAAAGCTCACTTTACTATGCACACAGAAGCCAGGGTTCCTGTGCCCTCACCATATACAGATACTTTCATGTACACCATGCGCACACATAATAGTTGCAGACTGAAGTGATGCATTCATGCCACATTAGGCCCTATCCTCAAGAGCAGGTCAGCTGCAGATGTAACAGAAGGGAGAGGGCATGTAGAACAGATGCGTGTGCAAGGATGTCATCTGGGGTCATCTTTCACTAACAAAGTATCCCTGCCAAAGACAACCTCAACAGCAGATCATGACAGTAACTGCAAAGTTTGTGTTATTGTGCTAATGATGTACTGTAAGAACGAAATAAAAGGGAGGTTTCCCTGTGAAAGCAGAAATCTTGTCAAGTGCCCCAAAACCTTCCTGCAGTGCTTTTCTTGCTTAGGCTGCTGGTTGTTTTTTTTTTTTTTCAGACTGACGTTCTTGTGTGACCTCGTGAAATCCTAAACCTTCACATGCTGACAGAATGATGATTACAGAGTTATTCTTAGCCTTGTGACATATCTAATGACTGGTTTAGCTAATATTAATTTTTAAATCATGCACTCCCATTCCTTTAGGGCTATTGTGTTGTAAACTTGTTGCTGCAAGTTGGGAAATATCTTGCAACCACTTTCTTTTCTCTTACATTTAACTATCTAATACACTGTTAATAATTTATAACTAAGACATATCTCTTTAGTGGCCACTAAAAAATTCTGCCACTGACATTTAGAATGAGCATGTAATATCGAGAGATTTTCATTTTGAAGCCAATGCTACTGAGTGCAATGTTCATTTTTTTATTTCAGGGAAAAAAGTGTGACAACTCTTGAGGTATTACAGGACCAAGTCTTTATTTTATCAAGTTTTCTTTAAGGAGACGCTGAGCTGGCTGGAAGAAAGCTTGCTGATTTACTCCATCAATTAAGAACTACTCTGTATAAGCTGGATGCATAGCCTCAACATCTCATGTACTTCTTGGAGCTTTAGTAGAATTAGAGCAGAGTTCAATACTTCCCTTTCTTCTTACAATTTCATGTTGCTGTCATTCCAATACCTTAAACAATCTATCATTTCAGGATATAGCTAAAAAATTCCAGGACTTTATCAAGTCCTTATTATAGACAATGCCTTTGATACCTATGTTATTTTGTTAAATTCAGTAGTATGTCTCTACTTTAAGTCCTTGCCACTGGATCCAAAAATAAGCTCATGGCTTTTTTTTTTCTGTGACTGCAACTGATAAAGGTCAGATTTATTTCAGAAATTGATTGCTCAGTTTAGATGACTGGTTTTACAGTTCTTCCCTCTGCTAGAAGGTCTGCACTGTTTTTTTCTTAAAAAGAACTTCTTCCTATCTGCTCTGGAAGTTCCAGCCAGGGACTGTAAGCAGGAAATTGGTGTTCAGTTCTTTCCATTTCACTGTACTCCATGCACACATACACACAAGCACACTCTTTTATCCCTTCCTTATCTATCTCAGCTTTGGTTCATAATCCCCACTTCAGGCCACTTCCCCAAGTCTCTCAGGAAAACATGCTATTGCAAGTCTGACTTCATTCCTGCCTTTTTCCTCTTTAGCAAAAGGCTGCTCCTTGACAATCCATCACACCAGCCCTCAGTCAAATGTTCCTCATTTCCAATTGGTTCTGTATAAACCCTGTGTTTTGCATTTATCATAATAAGAGTAATTTTGGCTACAAGATCCCTAGGCTTTATTATTTTACTGAATTAATAATGTCACTTTTAACACTTACACAAGCTTGAGCATTTAAGAACATCTCATGAGTTCTCCATCTGTTCTGCTCCCTCCATGCATCCTTCCTACACCTGCCACATGTTAAATTCTGACGCATACAACTGAAGGGTGCACAGTTAGATCCTGCAACAACAAAAACCCACAAAAAGCAAGCATATTGAACATGGAAACTGAACAATATGATGCGATGGAATTATAGAAGACTTCATAGATATTTGTCATTCTATAGGAAAGTGGAGATAAAGTTACAGTCTCTTCTGAAGTAACAGCAACCATCTACAACTGATCCTGTCATCCATCATATAGTCCATTAAATTTATGCATAGATCATCCCCCTCAGCAAAGTAAAAATCTCCTAAATAGTTAAAGACCATCTTCTCTGACTGTAAAAATATTCCTTTTCCGTCTGATATCAGAAGACTGTAGCAGAATCATTCTGCAGAACACAGAAAAAAGCTTTTCCTGAACATTGCTCTTGAACAATTAAGTGCAAGTTAAATGCCATTGAGTTGCATATGGACCTCTGTCAGCTGGTCCAAATTGGCAGCACTAATGTTCTGGAGATATACGAACTGAAGGTAATTCCTTTGGTTATATTTCCAAAAACCATCAAAGTATAAGAATTTGTTTCACATGGCACTGTGTCCTTAGACACTGTCCTTAGACAGTCAATTCCTATAAATTCAAACCTTTAAATAAGATCAGCTTGAAGTATATAAGATCAAAGCTGGCAAACTTACAATCTCACAGAAATCCTCGTAAAAGTACACTACAGCATAAGTAAGGACCAAAATTCATCTATTTGAAGGGAAAGATTAAACACAAGTTTTAAGAAAAGACGCATACATAGGAACACTTAAAAACTTCATATGTTCACGAATCCTGCTATATACTTTTTAGATGGTCAACTTGCTGATCATATACCTGAAAGGCAAAAACACTCCTCACCAAATTCAGGCTGTACATTCAGAGGGAAGTCCTCATCCTTCATAGGAAATGTTTTTATCCAAGTACTTATGTGAAGTAATATAACTGTACTCTCTAGCCATCAGATGGTGAGGGGAAGCTGTGCCATTGGCTGTGATCCATGTTTCTCATGAGATAAACAGCACTTTGATATGTAGAAAACCAGGCTGCTTAAGACTTTACATTAGGGCTTTTCAACGTCTATTTGGGTGTAAAGGTATAAACAACTGTTCACAGAATTTACACTATATAAACTGAAAATGCAAAGGAATGTTTTTCTCTGATAAGTAACTCATTTTTGCATACCTTTTCTGTGTTACTTGGTTTTACTGTAAACTTTATAGAAAATAGAGAACAGACTCTGTCTGGATAGAATCAATTGCTCTCAAAAGCTTCTATAATGTAGTGTACTAAGTTGTTTTTGTGGTTCAGTAGCGTAGCAATAGGACCATAAACTCAAGAACACAAAAAGATTCACCAAGATGTATGGGAAATTCAATTATTCACAAGTGAAGGAAAATCAAGATAAAGAAAACTGCTTTTGTCTTGAGTATACCAGCCAATCCAGTATGTATCATATGACGCTATGCTTATTGGCTGTATTCCCAATGGGTAGAAGAGTACGGAGGATAGCTTTGGGAACATAGCAGGCTTCTCAGTTGATATTGAAGGTTTCAGTTTTCATTAAAAATAAATACTCCCAACACTCTCCATGTTTATGGAGAAAAACTGCTTACTCAGAGCCTCATAAAACAATACCATGTATGTCAGTAAGTGCTAACCTAGACTGAAACTTTATAGCCATTTTAAAACTAAAGTTCCTGATCATTTCCTATGAAAGCTATATAAAAAATAAAAATAATAATAAAAAAAAAAACAACAAAAAAGAATATAACATTATGCAAATTTACACTAGGTGGAGCACAGGCATAACAACACCAGTTAAGAATGTATCTTGTAAGGCTCTTGATCTTTAAAACACTAGAGAGATGCAGGTGATGTCAAGTTATTCTGAATTGGGATTTACTTTGCTAAGCTGTGAAAGACATCAAACTGAAGCACTTGGCAAAGGAAAATGCAGCATCAGTATCCTTCATTTCAGATGAAATCTGGTGTTGTTAAAACATACATGTGAGCAAACTTTAGCCCTTGACTTAAGCCTGAAAGCAGCATTCCAACCTGCTGATGAGGTGTAAGAATAGAGGTAATAGCTCAAGATGTTCCACCTTTCTATTCACAAAGGTGCAGAACACAGTCTCAATTGAGTTACAGACTGTATAAATGAAATGTTGAGGCAGCAGCCCCTGCTCTGAGGACTTACAGACCAGATAAAGAAGAAGAAAACAGGAGGGTTAACAGAATCAAAGTGACTGCTGCCTTCTGCCCAGTTCACCATTGAAAGCATACTGACACAGGAAGAAGCAAAACTGATGCCTTGGAACAGTGCAGCCACATTTCTGAAGTGGTCATCTGCCGTATCCCCTACACCAAGCAGTACTGGTTTTCCCTGTAGCACATTGGCAGTAAAAGGGCTAACAGACCAAAGGCTCCCCTTCGGAAGCCATTCACACTGGACATTAGGATGAGCAGTTGTTTCCTGATTGCCTCTCTCAAGCAGGTTCTCAAAATCTAGCTTAGGACTTTCTTATCCCAAATGATTCAATAAATTGCAGTTTTCTTCTCTTGTGACAGTCAGGCACAAAGAACTTGAGCCTGGTTGATGGATGTATTTGCTATTTAATTCATCTGTATTTTGTGTGTAATCCTTGCACACCTCATGGGAATTGAAACAAACCTGCTCAACCACACTTTCTGGAAAAGTCCCATGACTGAATGTAGTAGCGAGTCACATGGCATTTTGGAAAGGAAGAACAACGATCCTACAGAATAAGTTAAGCTTAGGGCAGTCAGCACTATGATATGAACACATAGCTTTTGAGGTCTGCTTTGAAGAATTGTCCAGGTAGAAGTGACAGTAACAAGAGGGAATAAGAAAAAAATCAGTTTAAATTGTCAAGGACAGGAAAAAGCTATGAGTAGAACAAAGACTCCTGTATGAAAAAAGGTCAAACACACATCGTCATTTTGTCTAGTGATTATTATTAGCATAGTGCTTCCTGCAAGAAAGTATACCAAGCTGGAGTTGTAAAAGCAGCAGTAGATAAAGCAGAGTGCTCACAACTTAGCAACAGCTTTGAAAGTATTGTCAATAAAGCTACAGTTTGAAATAGGGCCAACTGATAGTACGTGATAATACTGCACAATTGAAGCAGCACTTCAGTATCTAATCTTGGGATTAGAGCAGATCTGGAGGTTCACACTATTGAAACCATGTCAAGGCTGAATTTATAGCTCTCCTTGGCAGATATAAATAACAGCTGCAGATTATTGGAGGCAAACTTTGATATAGTTCACCCCCAGAAATACCTATTTAAAACCATGGAAACTTTCTTTTTCATCCAAGAAAAGAAGAATTCTCAACTGCTGTAGATGCTAGGGCATCTGTTTTCCACTATCACTGTGTTTATATGAACATTTCTAAAGATCCAGATCCAAGATATTACAGTCTTGACAAATACATTCAAGCAGAAGGCCTGGCTATAAACCAGCATTTTACCGCACACAAGGACTTCATACACACGAGCCAATCATCACATTCTCCTCTGTGGACATGCAGATATTGTAACTGTTGAAGTGAAATATTTAGCATAGGCACAGAAATTCTGAAGTCATACAATTTCATAGTGATAAGATTATTAATTTTTTTTCTTTAGTTTGTTAAAAAAAAAAAAAAAAAAAAGTTGTGAATATACACATGCATATATAGACAACAAAAAGAGGAAGATCACAAAGAGGATTGTTTTGGAAGCCAGGAAATCAAAAAAGAAAAAATAAATGAGGAAAAATAGGGGAGATACCATATTGGAAAGTGATGTATGAAATACTGTTTCACAAGATGTACCATGTATCAAGCATAACTACTGCTTATTTTTCAACAGCTACACAAATCACAGGTTTGACAGAAATGGTTTACAAGTTGTTTTTTTTTTTTAATTATTTTTCATTTGCATGGAAATTTCAAAGCAAAAATTATTGCCATAAAACATGGCACTTTGTTTAGCCTGACAGATGCATCTGCTTGAGCAAGAACAAAACTCAACTCTATTAAACCAGTAATCCTTCCATATGACATTGTCACACAGCACAGATGTCCTTTCATAGGATTTCTGTCAAGGGGACGGCTTGCCATTCCAAACTGACAGGTAGGGCTGGGGATGATCAGCAAAGAGATCAGAGATTACTTCAAATGCCTTTCATCAAATTTAAACCAACCTTTTTGCAATTCATTTTGGAGCAGAATTAATTATTGCCCTTCAGTTTTGCATTCATTTATACAAGCCTAAATGCTTCTAAACTTTGTGAATGTGAGTGCTTCCTTACTGAATTCAGAGCACCTGCCATTAGTTGCATGTCTCAAGATATCAACATGTCTCAAGAGTGGGGACTTTAAAGCGGTGATATAAAACTTCCTTGAATTTTTTTCCATATTTTCCCTGATCTCTGTCTTTTTGGAGCCAGAATAGTTAGGATTGTCTCACTTAAGACAGAAAGGTGACAAAACAGTGACAAAATATTTTAGTGTTTTCTAGCTCATTCCTAAGATAGTTTCCTTGTAACCCATGCAGAATATACAGAATACATGGTGTTATAATCCAAAAGTATTCACTGGCTTGCACATGCCTTATATAATTCACTTACAGCTTCACCAGACTTAGGCATTATGTAATCATCAAATATTCATACTGAAGGATAGTATGTATTTTTACTTCTCTCCTGATAACAAGCCATAACAATGTATGCATGAGATATGGAGGCAAATAACACCATAGAACAAGAGAGTGCTTTATTTGGGTATGCTTCCTTGGTGCTATTGAACAAAAATCAAGTATAGGAAATAGAAACAATTTTTTCTTCCATCCTCTTCTGTATACTTTCTCAAAACAGCAGCTCCATTGCATAATTTTTCTCTTCCTCTTCAAGAAGCTCTTTAAACAAAGAACAACACATTTCCATTCTAAACAAGAAAATCTCCAGGCTTTAAGAGAAACAAACAGACTTTTACTACTTTGTCCTTTGGTATAAGAGAGGAAAGTTTTCAAAAAAGACACACTTCTTTCATTTGCAACAAATTAAATCCAGGTTTAAAGCTTTTCTCCAGCCAACTACTGTTTGATTTCTTTGAAGGGAAGCTACAGCAGTGCCAGGTCCCGGGAAGAACTTCAACATATGTTGATAATTTTGCAAACTGAATTTAGAACCCCTCTGATTCAATATTGGGATAGTTATTAAGAACAATTCTTGCCTGAAGCTCTTTATGGGAGTTTGCGTAAAGCCACTGGCACTCTCTTCTAGAGTGAATTCCCTATTGTTCATCTCCCATGATGTTTAGAGCAATGCTAATCTACTTCCTTGGGCATCCCACTGAGAAACAAGTCACATTATTAACAGTTAGTAGTTCTGATCATAATTTCTAACAGGGCCATGCAAGTCGGTTCCTGGAATCTCCTGCAAAGCTTTTCATTTAAGCAAATCATTGTTGGCAGGAGACAAAAAGGAAAGGCAAAATGAGAGGGAAAACAGAATTTTCTACAAAGATTATTTTTGAACATGACCTCTATTCCCCTAACTTTTAGCAGAAGAATACAATGCGTAAATTAGAATAGATTTCCCCCTCTTTTTATAGTTTTAAAATAAGGTAATGTAGTTTTTAAACTGTACACGTAATTTATACACGTAATTTATTACATATAATAAAATATGAAAGTGAACCTTTCAGGTCTTACATACCCTCCTGAGCATACCATGAAGCTGGGCATAAGATGCCATTTTGATCTCTGCAGCTGATAGGTGTTATGCTTCTTAGCTTTCCAAACCTCCTCTTTACTTACCAAATGAGACACAGAAGACAGTTGCCTGCTTCAAGTATTTGAGACTAAACAGAACATTCTGACTTCCCCAGTTTAGGAAGCATGTAGGTAGCAAATAGGGCAGTCAAATTCACAGTTTTTCTTCCTGTTCTCTCCTTGCTTTGGAAGGACAAAAAATGGCTGCTTTTGTAATGAACCTTATTTTCTAAATATTTATGATATTTTCTAAATATAATATGAGTCAGGGCAGAACTGAAATATGATACTTTCATAACTCCATCACCTGCAGAATAACAAATAACTAACAAAACAAGTTTGTGGATAACCGCTTCCAAAAAGCAACACTTCCACTGTGAAGCACTTTAGATAGTGTGACTTCATTTACTCTCTGATCACTTTGATGATCAATGAAGTTATGTCAGATACAAAATCAGAAAGGGAGCAACTCATGCATGGCAGATGGCAACAAACAAATATCCATGGGCATTACTCAATTTATATGCTGAAGTTCATACACTCGCAGCTGAAACTCCCAAACTCTCAAGAGCAAGAGCTTTCATAGAGTCTTGCTGACACTATTGGCGCTCCAGTTATCTGCCCTGAAATCAGATTCTTGTCTGGCTTGATGTAGAATACAATTTGGTTGAGCTACATAAGCCCATATGAGCAACCTGATCCAAATCTATATCCTATTACCAGTCAATCCCTGGCTCTAAATCACAGGGTCCCACCATTCTTGTTGCTTTTGCCCAGGAAAGTTTTGTATACTTGTTTACCCTTTATAAAACATGTATTTGTTTTCAAATTAAAGAGTAAACATAGGAAAATGGAAGTAGCATTATAAGAAATCAATAGAGTAAGACTGCAAGCAGGGTAAGTCACTGCACTAATATTTTGTCTTACAATTACAGCTGTTTAAAGAGTTTCTTTGCTGTGGCAATCAGGATTGAATTCTCTTTTAAAACACTTTGGCTCTGCCATGTTTACAACAGCAAAAGCAAATTTATTTAAGATTCCCTTAGAAGTCCGCATGTAGATTTATATACAACTCTCCTACCAAGAGAAAGACAGAAATAGAGACTTTCAGATGCATGTCTATTTTAGTTCTTGTAAGATTCTTTCTGTCTTTTTTAAATTTCAGTAAACAGTTTGCAATTTATACAAGCTTTCTATTGGCCTTGGGAGGATAACTCAGTTTGTGACTTAAGTGTCATAGCTCTCAGTTTGACTCGGTTTGTGTCAAGGTTCATAAACATTCTTAACTGTTCTGCAACACCTTACTTTTAATAAGGTGTGATGAGCTGAGTGAAAGGAGAAAAAAAAAAAAGAAAAAAAGAAGAAAAAAAAAGACATTCCTGCTACGCTCAAACAGTGGGTGCACTTTCAGATGACCCTTTGACATTTTCCAGTCATTGTAGAAAAGGCTGTCCCATCTCTGGAAATAATCTAAACACCGATCCTCCTAACTGTCAGAAAAGAACCAGAGATTAGGAAAAAATGTCTTCAGAGATTTTCTGATCAACAAACCTTTCTTATAACTGCCAATGTGCAGCTGAATAGAGGTTGCTTTAACTGGTAACAAGCAAATATTTGTGCAGGTTTGCATCCCACAAAAGCAGACGTGGACTTACGGTTATGACATTATTGCAGGAATCTATGGAAGTGCTACCAATATAATAGTCAGATTCCCTTGTTACATGCTTACTTTACCAAAAAGGCACTGAAAAATCTTGGGATCCTTCTTACAAATCCAGGGGTAGATCATCAAGCAGAGCAAATGCTCATGCTTGACATCAACTTCATTATTCCACCTACCACTCAAGAGCAACATGGCTAGTATTGCAAAGAGGTCTAAAAAGGAAAAACAATGTCTTAAAAACACAATCATTTAATAATTTGAAGAATTTTCCAAAACAGCTACAGATGAGTATTTGTAGAAAACATTTGTTCAAAATTATTTGCAGGTATAATAATTGTCTGTCAAATTTAGGTCACGCTAAGTAAACCCAGTAGATATCAGGGGAAATTTATGTGAAACTTTTATTATGGCCGTGGGAGTAAGAAAGTAAAAAAGGAATTAATATTATCACTAAGAATTCTGCTTTATTTTAAATAAAAGTTTGCATATAGATAGAATGAACTACTCACAGCTTCTCAGAGACTCAAGGCAGAAATCGTGTAGTGCAACAGAGAATCCGGTATAGCCATGCATTGCTAGACTTTTCTATGTTGATGCAATGTTTGAAGTAGTTTTTTCTTTTTTTTTTTTTTTTAAGAAATGTTTTCAACATATAGAGAACAGTAGAGGTACTAAGCCTCAAGCCTTGCAGAACAGGCTTTAGTTTGCTAAACATTTACAGGATGAAATTCTCCCTCTGAGCATTTATCATTTATCTGTTCTTTACAAATGTTAATATTTCTATCATTAAGCTCAGAGAAAAACAATTTGGATCAAAACCAGTTTGCATTACAGATATGAAAAAAAAAGCTTTGTATCATAAAGTACTGCTAGATTTCTTTACTCAAAAATAAAATAAAGTGAGAAAAGGAAGGGGAAAGAAACGTGAATTAGCTCTTCAATCAATGGTAGTATATTTGCTGCAAACAGCAACAAAACACTGGATATCTAGGGAGGATCAGAGTACCCCGCCTTTGCTAACTAGTTAAAAGCTACACCCTTTTCTAGCCTGCCTCTTCACACATGTTTTTTAATTATTACAGTGAAATACCATGTGGCTGAATCTTCCTGAAGTTTTGTATTTCTAAAAAATTCTTATAAATAAAAGTAAACATCAATAATTCATTACATAGCCAAACTACACAGATAGTCTATATTTACTTCTAAAGAAAGCAGAAAATAAGCAATAACAGTAGATGTTAAAAGATGTTACGAAAGAAAATCATAACTGCCAGCCATTGGTTGGGTCTGCAAACAAAAAGAATAAAAGGAAGACATCCATACCTGTTGCCAAACCTAAAGGGTTGAAAACACAACCTGAAAAACAGTGATAAAAATGTAGTTTATAATTTAGGAATAATCAGACACAAAGGGTGAATCATATTTTACTTCACACCTGACTTTGATGCTATACCTTTTTCTTCTTTTCTCTTAGAGAAATTTTAGGAAAAGGTGTTGTTTGAAAGTTGAAATGCTATCAGTCTGTCTGGGAAACGTCTGTTTGAAGGAATCACACTGCCTCTAAAATAGTCTGTTGAATTAGTTGAATAGTTGGGTAATTCATCTCCAAGAATTATAAGCCAGTAGAATTGCTGAAGCTAACATCAGAAGAAAGTGGTAAAATGTTCACTGCACAATCCATCACTTGTCGTCTTAAGCAATGTTTAGATCTGAAGACTACAATCTTGTACAGCTGAGTACTGCTGAAAATATCAAACTACATTCCAAATCACAGAAAAGAAAAAGTGCGGGAGTCAAATGTCCCCAGGAAACATGTATGGGCACAATGGCCTTTCATCCTGAAACCACAACTTAAACCTAATTCACTCAACAAAGAGCTAGAGATGATTGTTTTGAAGACTTTTGAAAGACTCACTTGGACATAAATTCTATTAGCTTTCCATAGCTCACCAGCACCTCAGCTGGTTATCTAACAAGAAGCCCAATAAAGAGGGAGGAAAAGCATCCCCTCTACTATGGGGATGACCTAATGTTTGCAAGTCATTGTGAGAAGGCTCATAAAATATGTAACAGCTTCTTCATACAAAATCAAATGCTACTGAGGAATTTTATGTCCTCTAAGAAACATCAAATTCCCTATCACAAGCACATTCAGTAGATTTCCACCTCTGCTTCAGTGCCCCTAAAATATTTCCACTGGCATTGAAGACACTTTTATGAATTTCACATACGGAGCTTGCTGTATACCAAGTTGTTGTCCGAACATCTTTTAGATGCCACTTAAAAATATGCTCAAAAGAGTTATTAATAAGTGATTAAAAGCACAACCAATTAATTTTAAAATTCAGAATTTATTTATGGTAAAACCCACAAAAAGCTGACATGTCAAGCATGAGAATAGCATTGGTGCTGGTACCGTCTATTCCAAGATTAGTGTGAGGCAGGTATATTCATTTATGCCCCAGAGCACTTAATAATCTCAAGGCCTTCTGCAAACATTAACTAATTAATCCTCATCTACTCTTGCCAAATACATGATTGTATTAGGGATTGACCTAATGTAACCTTAAATGTTAAACAAAGCAACTGTCTGCAGAAACGATAAAGAAAAAATTGCTCCATAGGGGAGCTGGGAGGTATCCAACACATTGGTTGTTTCATAAACATTTAATTGTTTTCAAGATATTCAGAAAAACTGATCTCTGGTTGGTGTACTACACCACTGCAATTATAACAGACGTAAAGCTGGCTCACTAAATAGAATATATCATCTATATGCTGTTTCTGCAAATATGATTTTGATTTAGTGACAATGGTCTCTTTGTTAGTATTTACAGCTTTAAGGGATTATAGAGCCCCTTCGACTTCAAAACAACAGAAGATCCTGGAGGATTTTATTTTAAACTCCTGTTTATTTCCTAATACATGAACCACTATGACTTTTGGATATGAAATACGCAGTGCTAAGTACTCTAGTGCTAAACTAGCATAATCTGAAAAAGTGAGGTTTAACAATAGAAACACTATGATTAATCTTTGTATCTCTCTTGTTTGAATTGCCTTTGAGGACCAGAGCAAGAATTGTCTCTCTGATCTTTAAAAGCAAGACATTCTCCAATGCCTGCACTCTGCAGCATACTGATTTTATAAATGCCATGCTTTACTGAAGACAGATAAAGCAAAATGTATAGGCACAACTCAAAGATTATGGAAAGATTAGTGTGAAGTACAAGCTTCAATTTAAGAAAAAGAACAATGACAAGTTTTTGTTTTACCTTGCTGAATAACAATTATTTAAAATGCCTCAAGAGATGCAGACAGTAACTAACAAACAACTACATACTTGCAGAATCGATATATATATATATAGTAAATTCGAAATGCCTCATTTACTATCAAAATTGTGAAAAATATGACAACAAAAATTACGCAAACAACTTTAATTTCTTTCCTGTGCAGTTGTCGTGTGTTTTGATTTTAACGGTGCAAACAGAAATTGTACCATCCTTCTGACAATTCAAGGCTTCATTATTCATACATAACCAAACTGATGAGCTAGTCCAACAATTAGGAACACTTGTTTAACGGCTAGCCATATTATTTCCTAAGTTTCCTTACAGTAAGTTGTTAGGTGGATAAAAAATCCTGTATGCGGTTTTTTACATTCATCAGAAATACCAATTAAAAGATATAAATGCCTTATCCCGAACATTCTAGGAACCTTCATGGTTTATATCTCCATATTTATTCATTTTTTTACCACATATTGTAATTCAACTTGTTATTTCAGCGATTTTCAAAGCTTGATTTTGAACTAAAATGTTTGTTGTGATGTGGGTTGTTTCCTCCTCTCTCTCTGTTTTAAATATTACAATAGAGTGAGGAAAGTAACAAACAACACTGCACCTGGTACATCTTTTGTGTGTTATGCGTGCCCATGTATCAAAATGACTCATCCACTTACTTATCCTGGGTAGCACTGTGATTCTGATTTCCAGCATAATGGATGAGTAAAATAAGTAATTAAATAAATAACTACAGCAAAAAGTACAGTTCAACAGATAAGAGAAGAGTTTGCTCAGGTAACAACATTCTTGATAGGAGGGAAACATGAATGAGCTGGCAGAATTTTACGATGCTGATGTAATTAATAGGAGCCATTCAGAAATTACTGCATCAATAGTGTAATGGGGTCAATTGTTTCCAGATCATAACTCAGAAAAATATTATTGATCTCTGTTATCAACTCCCACTTAGGTTATGTAATGCAACAGTTGATAAACAACAACTTTGGCGACAAATACAAAAAGACCAATAGAATAAACAGCCAGCATTTCCCTTCTGCTTTCTAGACATTTTTCAAGAGGTCTTATTTAGGTTCAAATACTGCATAGACTACATAGCATTGACACAATATTTGAGACACGCCTCTCATGCAACTTCAACCCCGTCTCATGGTGGTCATCAGCAGTTCAGATGCAAAAAGACTCCCTGACTTTCTCTAATTTCTTGGTATATTTTGGCTTGACGTGGAAACATCCCCTTCCATATACACTGTTTACTTTGAGGGACTTGCTTTCTGCAAAAATCTATAAAGGGACATTAATAACAAATAACAGTGTCAGACAGAAAGCATGAGTGGTAACAAACCGTAAGTAAGAGGATGGATGTTATGCATACTTGAGAAAGAAGTCCTGTTTTTGCCCAACTGCATTTGTGCTGGGCTTCCTCTGCCTGCTTCAGACTGTGGGTAAGAGGCTACAAAATAATGCTTCTGGTTAAGGGGAGAAGTGAACAGACTGCGTACCTCTGCATGTACTCGCTACACCTTCACTTTGAGCAATTACAATAATTTATGATACATCTGTTATTTTGGAAGGACTCAGACATGGTAGGGGCCTACAAACCAAAGCACACAAAGGGCCGATCTCAGTTCAAAACGGCAGTATTGTGAGGAACAAACACAAAGGGAAACAAACGTGACACTCTGGCTGTTGTGTTGGTGAGAATTAGTCAATAACCTCAAATGCCTAATATTCTCTCACTTTACCTCTCCTCACCCCTAACTGAACTAGTTCTCATTTTTAAAGATTTTTAATACATCAAAGCATTCCAGCACAATTAGGATCATGAGGAAAGTGAGACTGCTGCAAAAGGAGAAAATGAAGTGCACTGACTCTAGTGGAGACAAGACAGAGAAAGCTAATCAAGAAAGGTGATCAGATCAGAGAAATGCATTGCAAATACTGAAAGAAAGGCAAAAAGGAGAGAGTGCTGGGACCCAGAGGAAGCTAGGGAATCAAACCAGCAGACAGGAAAGATGTCTGGAATTCTTCTTTTCCATTATTATTTTAAATATCAGCCTAAAAGGATATTGTGCAGTTGCTCATGTGTTTGTAATTCATTGTCTGCTACTTGTGTTTTAACATGAGGGGTCAGGAATCAGTCTCCTGCACTTCCTTCATGACCCTGCCTGCATCCTTGGGCACATCACTCTACATGCCTTCATTTCCTTATAAGAGATATATTACAACAGCAGTATGCAGCATTTGGACTTCAGATTATTAATTCACATTTCAAAACTATGCCTTCATTTCCTTACAAGAGATATATTACAACAAAATTATGCAGCATTTGGACTTCGAACTATTAATCCACATTTCAAAACTAATAACTACTGAACGTGTACCCAGCGCTCAACATTACTTCAATGTGAAATGCTTGCTTAGCATCTCAGCAGAACACCATCAAGAAATATGGGCAAAAGGCTGACTCTGCACAGAGCACAGAGCTTGATGCAGGTCTATTTGTGGATGGATCCCACTGCTCTCTTCCAATTCAGGAGAGAGCATTAATATTTTTTTTAACAAAGCCATTCTGAAAAACCAACCAACCAACACTAACAATGTGCTCTGCATGTCTAGTAGGGAAGACAGTATTCTTAGATCTTTCTTTTCGGTTGCTTATGTGTGCATAGACCCATGATAAGCACTATGCAGATACATTTAAAAATAGATATTTCTCTGAATGGATATTCCAGACATTACTATCACAATTCCCTCATTCTCCATCTGCTGGGGCAATGTTGTACAAAACACATTTCAAAGCCATTAGTCAGCCTTCTATGCTGTGACAGGTGGACTCCAAAAACAAGAAATTCCAGGCATAACAAATGGAAAGGAAGCCACCTGAATTATTGAAAGAATGGAAAAAAGATACAAATGTGTCCTTGCTTTACTGAAAGTGACAAAATTACTTTGTCTAATTTTCACATTCACTGTAACAGTGAATGTGAAAACTGCTAATCCTATAAGACAGACTGATCTGGAATTGATGGAAGATTGAAAAGGATGCATCCATGGGTCAGAATTGGGCTAGTCTGGCAGTCACATTTAAATTTATGTGTATAAAGCATTTGAGAGCTGTTTTTAAGTGCGTTCATCATGGAAGGATGTATGTGGAATTAGAACTTTTGTGTCTACGTATCACATGTATTGGAACACAGTCTGAAATAAAAAATGGCTCAGTGGCCACCAGGTCAGAAACGCTGCATAGATGATACTTTTCCAATGTAGAATATCCTATATCATTTCAAAGCAATCTTTTGGGTTTTTGTTTTGTTTTTTTTTCCCTAGGTGTTTATGATATTTTCCATGGTTGGAGAAATTATACAAAATGCCTTTTAGACCACTTGGACTAAATCATTTCTAAAAACTCATCAGTTAAATTAATTCAAGCATCTTCATGTGCTCCTGGTCTTTGTCTTTTTACTCTTAAAGGGGTGATTTTAGACCCAAAGCAACTATACACATCTTTTGTCAGTGCTCTCTAAAGCAATGTACTTTTCCTGTCCTCTCTCCTAACCCTTAAAAAAAAGAAATTATATCTATATACACACATGTATATAAACATGTCTCAATAAGCATTTATGGCTACGACAAATTTATTCTTACTGTCAATTTAATACATGTGTTTTCAACTTAAATTTGATATACAACCTAGTATTTTCTATTAGATCATATAAACAAGTATTTGACTTAAAACAGGATTATTTTTCTTCACTGAGAATGATAGCAGCAATAAACATCACTCTTTCTGGGAATAAAAATGAGGTGGTAATTCCGTGAAATATAGCCATTGAAATAAGAATAAGAATATATTGGTGTAAAGAGTAAAAAGAGCTTGACCACAGGCCTGGTATGTTTACTGATCTTCTGGACAGAAATTATTCTTGCATGACTTCTCCAATGCATTATATCAAAATGAGACATGCTTCATTTTTTCCGAGTGTGCATACTAGGAAAGACAAATCAGTCTGTTGTCATTAACGGTGTCAGCATGAGGCCCAGAGTAAGTCGGGCAAGGTAGGTACATCACCACTCTATGGGATAAAGTAATTCTGTTGTAGATGTATCAATCACTTCTTAGAGGAGAAAAAGAAAGGAAAGGGGAAAAAAAAGAAAACAAGACTTTCCTTTTCCCTATACACACATTTTTGTTTTTGTAAAATAAGACTGCAAGTCTGCAATGTAGCTTGGAAACTTTAAAATCTTAAAGGATTTGAGGGAGAGCATTTCATCTAACCCTGGGGGATTATTGCCATAATCAAACTTCAGTGGAGGAAAAAAAATCCAGAAACCTCAAATGGAATACTGTGTACCTGAGAGGGAATAGGCCCATCTCAGAAAGGGGTGTTTCACTGTAAGCATACCTTTATGAGAAGGCACAGAAAATACAGATCCTTTCTGACAGACAGCTTGTTATTCTAAGTAGATGGTCCAGGCAGGGTGAATGGGCTGACAGTAGGTACTGCCATAGCACGTGGTACTGCAAGAAGGAGAACTCCAAGGTAAACCAGATTGTAGAGCTTGAGTTGTGGTCTGGCTCAGCTAACAGCACTAAAGAAAATAAGTCACTCCTGTGCACAGAAGGTATAGATCAGATAAATCCTGCTGTTTTGCTTTACCTCATCTTTGGAAATTATTTCGCAGTGATTGTGATGCCCTATAGATCTAATCTAGATAGTTAAGATGAATGCTTTGATAGTGCCTGTATCAGCAGTAGGTCTGCTGAATTGAAGTGGTTTACAGAAGCACCTGATTTTAGAGCCTCTGTGACACATGGGGGAAAGAGGCAGAAAAAAAGGAAACACGGAATAAAAACATAGAGATGAGTAACATATAGATAAACTGTAACAACAGTGAAATTGAATGGGAGAAAATGCTATCTACTGTCCTAAGTTAGTATCAGTCTGAAAAAAGGAGGCTTCCATTAGGATCTCTTGTACAAAATAAAAGCACTAATGTGGTTTACAATCTAACATTAGTTTTATTTATTTTTAGTATTCAGGAAATACTTGAATGAATAATCACAAATCTAGAACTAAGCCCATTTCCAAGGATTTGCAGTCATCTATTTAGCTGAGCTTGTACTAAAAAGTGGGCAGTGAGTTAGAATAAGACTGAAGAGACTCTTAAATGTTGTACAAAACCATGAATGTTGCTACTGTGACTAGCTGCAGAATTGTGAAGTTCCTGTGACTCCTTAAAGATCTTTGAACGATTAACTAGGCTTTTTTATGCAACAGATGACCAAAAACACCACGTACACTCACCCAATTTACACTGAAGTTGCATTAGGATGGCATTTTTGCTATCAAGGTGAAGCAGAGCTGTACAGAGCTAACTGGTCTCAGCTGTCTAGGTAGCTAACCCCAGCACTTGGGAACAAGTAACCATTTGTAGATAGATAGAGGCTGGATAAGGAAAAGTTCTAATAGTTCTTAGAGATGAGAGAAGTAATACAGGTGCCCTCAACATCTGGTATATATTTTACAGTGCTTACAAAGAGTATGTAAATAGATTTTTTTCAAGTGAAGAGCCATTTTCCACTCACCTATTTAGAAAAAAAACAACCCCCTCCCCCCCCTTTTCTTTCACACCAAAGATTTAGATCAGTTTATTTCCTGATACAGCAGATAGGATATGGAAATCAAAGATTTCACTCAATTCACCACATGGGACTTTCAGTCAAGGGTAGTACTTCAAAGGTTTCAGCTTGATAGAGCACAAATTTATAAATATATATATATATATAAAAGAATACACACACACTTTAAAGAAGAGTTTACCCTGATAAAGCATATCCCCCCAAGCACATTAACAAATTATAGCCAATCTTTTAATTAATCTGAAGGCTTTCCATACTAAAAAGCTAATAGTAAAGCTAAACCAGTAAAAAGTAAATGGAATTTGTTTAGGAAAAAGTGGTACAGAATATGAAATGTACTCAAACCAAAAGGCAGTAATTCAGAATATTATTTGGGATTCTACTTGGGAAGGTCAAACATCTTGCATTCTCTGCTAGAAAAAAGCATCTTCTCAGAATGTAGTTGCTTTTGAGCCCCATGAAAGCAGCTCATGGTACTGAATTCTGCCTTACATTGCATTGCAAGAGTCATTACACTGCCATTACATGAGGCAATTGAATGCAAGATAGCGTGCCTTGTTCTCAGTTTTTGTTGTTTCTGTCACTGGCAGAAAGATGGAGAAGGTAAGGATGACAGTGAAGTTGAACAGCCCCATGTGGATTACTGGTGCCACACCATGACCAGTACCTGTTGTTCCAAGAGTTCTTTAGGCTTATCACTTATTAGTTGCTGAAGAGCAGAGAGCAGATAAGTATTGCCACAAACATGTTTTTATTTGGATTATAACTTCTCTGTCATCCACTTTAGCAGAAATCTGAACCCCACTAGGGTGGAAGTAGAAAAAATGAACATAAGGATACATGCACAATTTGCCTTGCAGAATCATTTCCATTAATGTCATTGAACTCAGAGCAAAGTAGGCTGAACGCTAAACTGCCAGCTGAAAGCTTAAGACCAACAAGTTAGAAAAAAACATCTCATGTTATTTATGAGCGTAGTATTTCACTGTGGGACATATTTGGAGAGAAACGTGGGGCTTCACAATGTTTTAAGATCCCTACATTCTTCATAGAGGAAAATTCACTAAGCCAAGTCATATTTTCTTTGGCTACAATGTTTCAAAAACTTAACATGATGAGCATGGGGTAAAAGTACTTCCCCATTTTCCCAGGGCTTACATGTCAAATGCATCAACACAACTAATAGTTCAGTTATCCCCAAGGGTTAACTACAAATAAAAATACCTTATACATAATTCATAAACATATTAATGCAAAGATAGCCAGACAAGACTTGGAGTAATACACAAATGCTTCTAATGGATCACTAGGTGAAACAATTAATTTCTATGTTACCCTTGAACTAGGAAGCTGGCATTTTGTATGCTTGTTCTTTACAGTCAAACAGAACAGGTATGCAGAATTGAAGGCTTCTGGTTAAGGAAATGATGGCCATGTAATGGTGTGAGTTGTATTTATTGAGCCATAATGAAGACATTCTTATGTGGCACATGATCAGATTTTAGTGTTAGAGTTGAAACAAGTTTCACAGTACATTCTGCGTTGAGTTGCACCATTCTGTCAAACAGAAAAGAAATACTGATGCCAAAGCACTGAGACTTCCATGTATTTTGTGTAATAACAGTTTCTTGTAGCTGAAGGATGATTGACAAATAGTAAATACTTTTTCCAAATAGGAGTTAGTATAACCTGTCCAGCACTACTTCAGCTATGGTAGAAAACCTTCCATCCCACTTATTTAGCATCAAACAATAAATTAGTACTAGGAAATTACACAAAAAAGGAAAAAGTCCTTCTTATCATAGGCTTCTCTTGTAAAACTGCATAAATAAATAGACAAGTTTTCTGTGTAACCTTTTGAATAGATGTGCCTGTTTTCAGAACTTTGTATATGCAATTTGCAATAAACCAGAAGGATTTTACAAGCATGTTCATAGAAGAAGTGAATTACTGGTAAGTGTCAAATTCACACAGAAATCATATTGGATATTAAAAACAAACAGCAGCAGGAAACAATATGAATTTTGCAGCATGAGGTGCATCCAGAGCACATTCAAAATGTACCAAACAATAAGGAATTAACTCTAATAAAGATACTTCTGGAAACAAACTTGTTTTACTTGAGAAAAACTCAAAAGCCCAGGAGTTCATCTAACATGTTTCATCTGGTCTACACAAGGGACAGGTTTTTTCACTCAGCCCAAGGATAAAAAGCCTACCTACTTTAATGGAAAAATAGACTTTTTTTTTCTTTTTCTTTTCCCCTTTAACAAGTTCTGCAGCTTTGCCATGGAGGCTGGATTTTATTTCTGCTTGTTCATCAGGAACAGAATTGGCCACTAGGGATCTGATCTTTCAAACATGTTTAAAGTTAAACACATGAACAGTTCCACTGCCTTCAGTGGAATTCATGTCCCAAAAGCTAACCACATGCACAAATCCCTATCATCTTACACCTGTGCAAAACCAACACCACAAGATCTTTGGGTGGCTTATGGATAAGCAGATGATGCTTTCAATGAAGGATAAAAACATGGTTAATTAGGTTGGGTGAACATTTAAAATACTCCTACTGCATCTAGGAAATGCACTAGAAATTGATAAAATCCCATTATATAGAATAAAGAAACCTGTTTGTTCAGATCTCTACAGGACACACACCTCTGGGTGGTGTAGGCATACGCAGAGACTGACTGCTTCATTATATGTTGGAGCTGAGAGGTATGCATTTTTTTATCTGCTGGGTACATACACAATTCAGATAGGCTAAAATCTGCTCAAGGTACAAATCCTTGCATTAAATACTACCCTGACATGGATCATCAGCTTCAGTTAGGGAATGAGCACACAGTGCATCATTTGAGCACTAATTTGTAATATCTCTTAGATGATTTGTAATATTCGGTAAAAAGTACAAATGAGACGCAAAGACAAACAAAATGAGATGCCCTATACAAATCAATGGATAGACAAGTTGAGAAGGAAAAACAGAAGTGACTGATGGCAAAGTAAAGAAAGCCTAGAAGACAATTTTGGACCCTCACAGTAAATTTCTACAGCTAGATCTATCACAGGGGAAAAAGAAGTTAGAAGTATCTAAAAGAGTGTCAAATTAAACAGGTAATATTTCAAGAAATACAATAAGGAGAGTGATCAGATTTGTCTTCAGTCAATGCTGGTTACACTATTACACAATTTGTCTGATGTAATTACAGTTCCAGGACAGACATAAAGGTGAAACGGAAGACTAGCAACACTCTTATATTTGAAACAAGGAGGATTTAAAGCCATCAGACTCAAATTGACCCGAGGCTGTAGATGAGAAACACAAAAGACTAACAAGAGCCCATATAAAATAATGACAGCAGGAACAGGATCGAAATACATCTCCCACCAACAATAACACAGGAGAAATAAAATACAGATTTCAAGACTGGCTCACTGGCCATAGTGAAATAGCAGTAAAGGCAGTGTGCTAGTAACCTCTGATCCTGTCAAATCCTGTGCTCACACAGCAATGAAAACTGTTAAATAGAAAGATGTAGCAATGCTTGTGGAGCTGGGTGGAGGAATACACCTGTCTGCAAGAAAGAGCCTGGAGATTGCTTTGCATAGACATAGTCCTTGCATAAAGAGCAGCTCATCTGTACACACAATGCATTCTCCTACGTTTCTACCCAAACAGGTAGTAAATATAGGTATGATTGTAAGAATCAGAGTATGATGTGACTCCAACTCTCTTGTGGCCTCTGAGATGTCAGTGTTTTTCACTTTGATTAACAGAGAAGCAATAAGGATGGCTATCTGCACACAATTTTTCATCATCATAAATTCATCCAAGGAAGCCTTTTTCACATCTTAGCAAGCTTTTGATACAATTTTCCCCAAACTACAGTAAAAATGAAGTCCTTTACAACATAACATTGGAGGAGAATATTCAATGGCTCCACAAATGGTGCTGATGGAAAATAAATGCTTAGAAGACAGAAATTACATATAAAATCAATACTCAGAATTTATATATATATATAAATGTAAAAAATCAGCACTTAAAAAAATATATATATTTATATATATTTTTTTAATATACATATACATATATATGATATTTTCTTAGCATGCCATGCACACACATATGATGAAAGCCTACTTAATATGCAACAGATTCAAATATAGAAGAGTAATTAAAGAAATCTCCTGGTGTTCCACAAGAGCACTTTGCTCTCACTCACAATAAGCCCAGCCCACACCACAGTCACAACGTGGGCTACTCCAGAATGACGCTATCAGCATCTGTGCCGTAAACCTCAGTTGGTTGCTATAAGAAATTTGGGTGTTTGGTGGTGGCTGCTCTCGTCAGTGCCTTCTGCAACTGCTGCTTCAAGCGAAAGGCTCAAGAGAGGGCGGCAGAGATTTGGCACCCTGTGCAAGCGCTTGCTCCATTTTCTTCAAGACCAACGATTTAAGCCATGCAGGGGCTCCCTCTGCTGTTCTTTCTGTACTCAGAACTATAAAAGGGGAAGGAAAAAAAAAAAAAAAAAACACAACACAAACCCTACGTTGTCATTTGCCTTTAGCTGAGGAGGAAGGAAGAGAAGCTTTTAACACGACGCCAGTATATCACAAGATCTCTTTCCGGTTGTGCCAGCTCGCTCTTTCAGCCTCGGTATTAGACCTCTGGACACGAGATCATGGTGTGAAAATGGTGTTTTTATGCAGGTATTTGGATATGTGAAAAATGGTGTTTTTATGCAGGTATTTGGATACCTGAACTGTGAAAAACTAAAAGTGACTTGGCTGTAGGAAAGAGCTTAAAAGGAGATTTTCAGCAGAAATGACAGTTACATGATATTCTACATGAGCTGGAGGTTTCAAACCATTCCTTATGTAGAACACACCAAATAAACTCTCCTGCATTTTGTATTAATAAGAGGAAAAAAATGACATTGGCAACAAACCCATCACAACTGCAGCAGCACTCCCTATCTGGAACAATTTGCTCAAGGAGGTTGTGGATGCCCCATCCCTGAAGGCATTCAAGGCAAGGCTGGATGTGGCTCTGGGCAGCCTGGTCTGGTGGTTGGTGACCCTGCACATAGCAGGGGGTTGAAACTAGACCATCATTGTGGTTCTTTTCAACCCAGGCCATTCTATGATGATCTCCCCAGATAACTAAATTCTCATTATTTCTCTTTAAAAGTGTTTAGACAACAATCCAAAGCCTTCTTTTTTTTTTTTTTTTTTTTTTTTTTTGCCACTTCTTACTATCTTTACTCTTGAAGTTTCCAATAAAAAGGTGGGAAATAAATCTGGAATTTTTATAAATTTTTAGCTCATGTAAGAAATTATCTAAAGGTATCTCCAAAGAATTCTCTGCATTGATTCTAAGGGGATACAAAACACCGGGAAAAAAAAACCAAAAACAAAAAACCAACAACAACAACAAAGAGTTAATGTAAAAGTAGCTGGACAGAAAAGCTGAAAGTCTTCACATTTTCATCAAACTTGTTTCATTGGTCACCAGGCAAAATGAAGCAGAAGGGAAAAAGAAAAAGAAAAGAAATATAGTCTGTCCTTTCTCAGCTTAGGCTTAAGTGGGTGAAAACTTGCCCTTGAACTACTACCTTGAATAAGAAGCATTCATTTCCCCTTTAGGCATAATGCTTTTCCAAAAGCCAGAGCAGAAAAAAAAATAAATCTGCTGTGCTGTCATTGGAAACTATGATTTATAGAAATGTTGACTATGTTTCATAAAAATCACCTGCTATTTAAAAACCAAAAGAAAAAGACACCACCATCAGCATTTATGTTGACAAGAATGTTCCTAAATGCCATATCAACGTGACTTCATTTTCCATCTGTCTGATGGATTTGCATTGCATAAAGATCTGTACACATCCAGGAATGTGTTTTCTTTTTCTGCCACACTACTAAGAAAGTAACTCAGGATCACACAGCAATCTTTTGCTGTGACTAATCCCTCTGGATTTGGCCTAGCCTTTCAGGCTGCACTTCCTGCCTGAACCCGTCTACGCTTTCTGAAAGCAGAATGAAAAACAAAACAAAAATTCAGAAAAGAGACATTAAAAAAAAAAACAACAAAAAACAACAAACAAAACATGGGCCATGCGGGTTGAACTTCAAAGAATCTTTCACAAAATCAGTGCAGAATCCTAATAGTTCCTTGGCTTTGTCGTACAGTGTAAGGGTCTTTTCTAGGATCAGGTTTGAGCCTATAATAGTGGAAAACTTCAGCCCTTTTCAGTGCTGGGGAGAAATGGAAGGGTTTGTATCAGTGTTAAAACAGCTTCACTGAAGCAATGCAGAAGAATGGATTTCTGATTGTTTGATTGAGATTTTGATAAAGGAAACCAAAATATATTTTTGATTTCTCAAAGTCTTCAACAATGTATTGTTAATTTATGATTCTTCAAAATATCAATTTAAATACAAAAGGAATAACTAAGGTATGAGCACTACATTAAGTAAGAACAAAATTGAGAACAGACAAGATATACAGCATCAGACCAACCGTTTTTTTCCTCACAGTGGTGAAATTCTTGCTCACAAATTCCAACTAATTCAGAGGAGTCATCACCTGTACTCATGTCCCCTGCTTTCTCTTTATGCTAATGTAAGGTCATATACTGTGTTTAGGCATAACGAGCTAAACTGAAGCTGCTCTGTGGGCACTTCCACAATTTACCCTCTTATGGTAAGCAACATGAGAAGCACCTATCACTCTTACCAATTCTTATCGTGGTCACTGAAACTGGATTAGAGATCAGAAGAGTTTAGGGAGCTAACAGATCTACCACTCCTTATCTCATCTCCAGAGGTGCAGAAGTCCAACAGGCATTGAATCAATAGGTATTTCTTTAAAGGTTTCTTGTAATTCTAAGATTAAAATATTTCTTAGCAAAACAGCTAACAGAAGAAGAGGTTGACACAAATGTACTCTATCACAACAGTTGTAACTGTATTATACCAACATCACTTACATAATGGGAGTATGAATCAAATGCCTTTTTTTTTTTTTTTTCCCTTTATCTTTAAAGGTGATGAGACTTCTTAATTTTGGTGAAGTCCTTCTGCCTGTTGAAAAAGACATGGGCTATTTCCTGCAGTCACCAAAGGGCTGAGGTCTTTCAGAGAGTTCATTTTACAGTTACTGTCCACCATTACAATTTAAGTAAGGTATGCTGGCCAGCACATCTGGAAACTGCAGCAGGACTTGAAACCTGGAGTATACCTGGAGTGGTAACACATTACTAAGCTATGCATAGTGACATTAAGACAATAAAGATCAGAGCATAGCTTTGTCACAGAAGAAAACCCTCAGCTTTTCACGTTTGCCAATATCATCTTTGTCTGCTGTAGTATAATAATTCATAAGATCATAAGATTTCCATTTATTCATTTTAAGAAAAAAAGGCTTTAAATACTCAATTACTACAATAGAGTAAGGAGAACAAAAACCCCTCAAATCATATCTTAAAGAAAAAATTGTCTATCACAAGTATGCTTTTAAACTGTCCCAGAACCTTTTTACTGATATATTACCCATTCTCTGGAAACTGTCCTTTGGTTTCGCTCAAGCCTGAACAATACAAATTCTAGACAGCAATTTAACAGGCAGGTATACGTGTCTACAGAAATATGTATGCATGCTCACTACTGAATATATATTTTCTGTACCATGGAAAGTACACATTCCATGTATTTGCATACAGTTGGATAGGTAAGGAACTAGTGGAAATGAGAGGACTAAGGAGGAAAGTTATTTCTTGAAATCTGACTGTATGACTGTATTTAGACTCAAAGACCCACTGAAGGGGGAATCATCTGTTTTACTAAGTAAATTCCAGGAATAAACACTGCATGTACAGTATTAGTCAGTATCCTAGCAAATCACTACAATGTAGGACAATCTGTGGATTACAAACGTGCATTAAATTACATATTGTTACAGAGTTCTTTTCCCCCCTTAGGATGTACTCACCACTTTCCTCCTTCCTGCCTGACAATATGTTGCCATGCTATAAAAGCCCTAATGCCCATTTCAACGATTAGCTGTACATCAGCATTACTACTTCAAATCCACATGTTTCGCATCAAGCATTAAATGGGATGAATATTGATCTGCTAAAGAGGATTTATTTATTTCTAGCTCTATCCAAAGATCAACTACTAGCAGCTTTTGGTGGATCTGTTGAGCTCTCACAGCACAAAGCTACTGCATACATGACACCGGACTTGACATTTCAGTTCTGGAAGAAAACCAAACAGTAAATTCACTGCAATAATCCTAGATAAATGAGATGATCACTGGAAAAGCTGAGATAGTTAAGTGGTCTATCAGAGAAGTCCAAAGGATGATATTGAACTGTTGCTACATAGTAACCTATCTTATGAGAGCATGGCACAAGATCACCATATCAGATGCCAATATCATTGCCTTAAAATAGCAACATGTCTTCAGATTATCTTGGAACACTTCACAATTGCGTTCTGAGCAGAGTACTTTTTATGCAGTATGTGGATAATCAGATACACATAAATATCACCATGTTTACCCATTCATTCTGTTTTTGTCTGTTCAGTCAGTAACACCAATAATTGTATAATGTGGTCAAGAAATACAGATATGTAGCCTCAAAGCACAGCTAATACACTTGCAATGTTGGATCTGCATATTTTGGCAGGAATTTTCTACCTTTCAGCGTAGACAAAGTAGAGAAACATACAAATGAGTTGATAAAGACTGTAAGAAGATTTGAGATGAACTAATACCTTGCCTTTTATACTCAAATGGCAAGAGTGGAAGAGAATGCTATGTTTTCACTGACTTTAACAAGGAGTGTTTGGAATGCCGATGTAAGAAGCCATGAAATTTTTGCTGTGTCACTCACACAGGAAACTGAACAAGTCAGTCAAAATATTGCCTCAGTGCTGTGATTTCATCAAGTCGTATAATTCCAGTGGTTAATAATATTGTTCTAGTCATCTGCTAAACATTTCATATTTATTCCCATTATTTCTCTAATTTTTCATTATGAGAGAGTATTAACTTACAGAACATGTGGAAGAGAAACAAATAGTGACATACAATGGGGATATTTGCTTCAGCTAAGCATTACATCATGTTTGGCTTCCTATAAGAACACTGCTCTCAAAAAACAGACAAGCAATCTACAACAACAGAACACCCTGTGCAGCATGTTATCAGGGATGCATCTAAAAGCTGAAAACCAATGCTTTGCTTTGGTTGCTTGAACTCTGAAGCTCTAAACACCCTTACCACAGGTAGTACTCTGTTTAATTAGGTTTCTGTCTGTAGAACAGTGTCTGCTTTGCCAAGGGGAGGGAGCCTTGTGTCAGTTCCAAGTGTCAGTGAAAGAGAAACAATGTGTCAACATCAGCCCTGCATTAAGACAAGGTGAAATCAAAGCTGCAATAATCATTTTCCTCCCCCATGGTAATTTATCTTCAATTTTATCAGTGTATAAAACAACTCATGCTTCTGAAGACAGTGTTAGTGAGATACAATCTAATATATTGCAAATGTAGAAGCTTGTATCATCTATAAAATGCCTGAAATAAACTCAAAACAAAGATGAAAATTTAATTTGAAATCTTTTTGTGGTCTGTCAGATTAAATGCCTGAAACTGGACACCACAGAGGAGTCACCTCCAAGTTTTGTCTAATAGATTGTTTCGTTCATCTGTGAAAAATAAAATAAAACAAAATGAAACGGCTCAACTGTGAGTAAACAGTGAAAGGAGAGTCGGTTACAAACTGCCTGAAGCTATCAAGCTATTCATATCTGGAACAAATGAAATGATACTAAAATCGTATCCTGAAAAGTAAGAATCATTTTCCTGACTTTTCTGTTCTTGTAACATGGATCTCTACAAACTACTTTCTAGGAATATTATATAACCTTGCAATAAAAGTTGGCAAAAAGTTCATTCAAATAATTATTTTTCCTGTTTATTTTTTTTTTTAATTACTAAATAATTTTTTTTTTTTTTAAATGGAACATAATGTAAGGAAAACATATAAAAGGATAACATCAATAAACACTTAAATAGATTGCTGAGAGCGTCTTTGGTGAGGAATCAAAATCAGAAATATTTCCTTAAAGCAAGTTTATGACAAAATGGCTTTACCTAACAATAACTCCTTTCATCGCAAATGCTGCACAACACATGTCAGTCTGAAACAGACTGCCGTGCTTGTGGCTTAAATGTAACAGTAACATTTCAGACATGGTGAAACCCCGTATTCCACCTTTTATCCTCCCCACATCCTTTTGATATCACTATAGTCATTTCTGCCTCTGCAACTCACTGCATTATTTGGGGGAAAAGAGAAAGAAAAGAGAAGGAAAAGTAAAATATGAATGACATCTTTTCTTCTTCCTGCCCTCCCATTGCCCTTTGAAAAAAAAAAAAAAAACAACAAAAATCCCTAAAGTGGTGAAGCATATTTTCTTAAAAAATTAGTTTCTTGAACTATTGAAGTATTGAAATCTACATGAAAATCATCTTCTTTTTCTAACCCTAGATTTACTTACTTTAGAGCATAATTAATGCAAATATAGAAAATGAAAGATGCTACAAAGAAATAATCATTGTTGGATAAGAGACCCTGCTCAGCACTGGAACATCCACAGACAAGTCTATAGACAAAAGCCCAACTACCTTGCAGAGCTTCCACCAAATAACGTGAGAAAGAGCAGTAGTAAGGGACACATACCCTGTGACTTCTTTAGGCAGCAGCATTTCTCAGATAAACTACATTACCATTTAAACCACAGGTAGTTTTGCAAACTGTATTTCCATACCAGCAGAACATCTGTTCCTGTATTTCATTTGTCCACACGTTTCTTTTTCAGTACAAAGCACTAATTTCTTTAGCAATTAGTATTATGCTTATTAGGAACTTTGTGAAAAAATCGCCCTCTACCTCTCCCCTCCACTCCCCTCCCTGTCCAAGTGTTCAGGTTTTCAGGAATGATCTTAAGCCAGATAGTGCTATATGATGTACACAGTGTGGTACATGCACCATGTGAAATACAGATGAGGATTTTCCTTTTTTTTTTTTGGAAGGCATTGTTTTACGAGTCACAAATTCTAGCACTACCTAACAAAACTCCTAGTCACATAAAAAGATGCAATAAACCTCTCTAACAGTAGCTGATTTGTATGCAACATTGACCATAAGGGTAACTCTTCAGTAAACCTGAATCTCATATATAATGCATAGCAGTTAATAAATCATAGTAAAATCAGGTGGCTTAGAGCCAACAATACCCAACTAGTAATGGAAAGGGAGAAAAGATTTATAAAGAGACAGACTCTGTCTGGATTTTGCTTTTAAGAGTCTCATACGCTGCACGGGGAAAATCTTGCTGTGGTTTCCAAGAGGACGTGTGTCATGCTGACTCACTTCATCCTTCCCCCAGCATTGTCCCTCACTTACCCCAGGTGATGCCTCTTCTCTCTTCAAAACCTTCCTCTTCGATTTTCCACTTGTCTATCTGTGCCCCAGCACGTGTGCTGGAAAAGAGAGAGAAGAGATCAAGATGAGATCAGGGCATTGTTCCTGAAAACTCACTAAACAGAGCATACCACATTGGATTTCTAACCTGAAGTGAAATGCATGTGAAGAGCCTCCTGAAACTGAAATTTCTTGACCCTCGAAAAGATATGCTGCAAAGTATTCAACATGACACAAACTTCAGCTTCAAAATCCAATTTTACAAAAGGCAGAAAATGTGCTAGGTATTTTTGATCGGAAGAGTGGGTTTTTGCTTTAAATATCAAGGGCAAAACTCTTCTCTCTGTTCTCATTGGAGACCCAGGAGAGCAGGATATTAGAGAAGACTGCTGCTGCCCAGATCTGAGAAAAGAATTTTTTTAAGCCTGCCCATGGTGATCAGAGGCCCTTAGCCAGAGTAGCGCTACTGCAAAAGAAAGATTGAGGTGCAGCACTTGAAAGCTAAATGCACTCGCAGCTTTCATCAACAGTATGATGTTAATCACACATATACATATAAATATGTAAACATATATATGTATATAAATAGCATGACCTCCTGGGTCAAGAACCACATTCTCGAGTTAAACTAAACTCACACTGAGGTTATTTACTTTTTGCAGTTATGTCGGTGTATGTCATTTGCTTCGACTAACGGGAAAAGGCTTTTCCTGTTGATCTGGTTTTTGGGGCTTATCATTGCTAGGAGCATCCCGGCTCAGGGTCTGGATTGGGAAAACTGCAGGAAAATTTCTAAATCAAACAGAAACAAAGTCCTTTTACCCTTCCTTAAAAAGCAAGTTACAAAGCATGCCTATGGATGCCAGGACTTCTTTTTATCATTAAAGCGTGTTGGACTCAGCTACTCAAGAAAAAGCTTTACAAGTCAAAAGCATCCTCAAACTTTACATCGCTACCAAACATCTCTGACAATAACAACGTCCCAACACCAAGGCTTTGGGCTTTGCTATCTGCGTGGCTGATAGCCGAGCCGGCTCATTGACCTCCTTTTTTCGGGACACCCCTTGAGGAGAGACCCTTCTCTCCCGCACAGTTCGGCGCAAACTCTTCCATGAGCGATCCCCTCCCGTACCGGCGTATGCAACGCCGCTTTCCCCTCTCGCAACCGCGGAGCTGAGGCCAGCCGGGCGCCTCCCGCTCGCGGCCACTAGATGGCAGCACCCGCTTGCGGAATGCCGAAAAATGGCGCCCGCTGCGCGCAGGGCCAAGCCCGCCTGAGAAGAGCGGGGCGCCGGTGTGTGCCGTACGGCCCGGGCTTCTAGAGCTCGCGGTAAACTTCATTCACCTCGGCTCCTGAGGTCCAAGGGCCGCCGTGGACTACGAAGGCAATATGTGTTGTAGTAAACACCCCCAAATATGCACGGGGGTAGACAAAATAACATCACAGATATCAGAGTGGAAGCAAAATCATGACAGAAATAACATGTGCTCTACCATTTCAGAATATAAATATTTAAACATAGTCTGCTCCCAGGGAAGGGAATAGGACTTTTTTCCATCTAAAGCACTGAATGCAATTTCAGTGTTGCTTTTACCTGCCTTGTTTCATAAATTACTTGTTTGCACTGACAAACAACAGCAATACAACTCCTTTGAAATGAGGATGAAAACCCAGTTTCAATTGTATTTATTCAGGTGGAATTAGGAAACTACAAGCTGCTACCTACTTATGAGGTTTATAAAGTCTTCCCCCTCAGCAGTGCTTTAAAGAACATCAAGTGAACTCACACTCAATAACCTGTGTGTAAAACGGCCCTGCAAACAAACCTACCAGCAATGCTGTGAAGGAAAGGAGCTCTTGTCAGCTTCTACCCATCCTTGCAGCTGTGCAGTTCCATCCTTCCAGCCTTGCACTATTGCCTATCCACAGGACGGACACATGAACCCTATTGTTTGCAGGCACGACTCACACAGTTGCGGTTTTGTCAGAAGGAAAGATGAGCACCAAGGTGAGAACCCAGAAATCAGTGCGTAGGCATTGCCACACTTGGAAAAAGCCTTGCCGGAAAGTGCTGCAATTTCCAGTCCTTTCTACTTCATCAGGTTTGGAACAGTGAAGCCCGAAGGACATAAAGCACAAAGTATGCTGATGAATGAAAGCACTTCTTACATGCACAACTGCCAGGAAATACTCATAGGAGAGATTTTTCATGCATCCCAGCAAGCATCTGATTATGACTTTCCAGCAAGAAATGTAAACACAGTAACTACACTCCCCATTGCCTATACACATAGCCAAGAAAGTGTTATTCTAGAATTCATAGTTAGATTTGATAATATTTTGCAAGTAACAGTCTGCTGGCAGACCCCGAGGATGTTCAGTCTGTACAGTGTCTCAGTCTGTGGTTTGACTTTGCAGCACTCAGCTAGAATATTCTACTGTCAGTCAGTCCTAAACAGAAAATGGTACTTCTTCAGCTATTAAATACAATTTGAACAAATGTTTACTAAGAAGGTCAACTGAATTAGATAGCAAAAAATATTTTTAAAAAATCACACTCATCAAGTAATCATTTATCGGAGGAAGTGTAAATAACAGGCATCTTTTTTCCTCATGAGGCCCACAGAACTGGAACAGAAAAGAGTGAAAATACTAAGTACTTTAAAAAAAAATCCAGTGATTATTATTTTGGTGAGCAGCAAGAAAAAAAACACTTAATATACTCTCCCCCTTGCCTTTCTGCCTCAGCTTCCTCTGCACATTCAAGAAGAGGGCTGATGGCAATATGTGGGTGCAGGCTTTCTGAAATGCTTTTAAACTTTGATTAATCCCCATTTACCAAAATTGGGTGAGAATCAGAGAGGAAGCAAGGCACCTAAAAGTGATGCTGTTTCCTTCTAATATTTTTTTAATTTTTGATAATCCATTTGTAGACTGTCAAGCAGAAATCAAAGATGCAATTGGAAAATGGTAACTTAAGCTTTTATAATAATGGTTTAGTGACAGAAATACTGGTACAAATACAAAACACAACAGCAAAAAAAAAAAGTAAAAAAAAATGATGTAAGATTAAATAGAAAGGGTCAGAAGTTTGGGGGAGAAGCACTGAACAGTAGCAGTGCAGTATTGCAGCTGCTGCACAGTGCACAGCAACACTGCAGAGTAATTTATGACAGGAAGTGAAGAAAATTCCACAATCCACCTGAAGTTACATTGAGAATTATGTAGGCAAAGTGTATTTATTAAAACTGGCATGTAACCAAGACTTCAGGGGCTAATAACCCTGTTCTTGCAAGAGACAGCAAATAAAAAACAAATATCTCGATTGACCACATACTGCAAGACCACAACTTCACATCTCAATTGGAAAACATGGCTTATTCCACGATAAATTATCACAAGGATTTGATCTTTCTAGGATGTGATTTCCTGGCCAGCAAGCTCCATTTCTTTTTTCTATAAACAGCAAAGATAATTGTTGAGATTTATTTATTTATTTATTTTTAACAATACACAATATTTTATATATACACATACATCTGTATAAAAAAAATCCTATTTACAGCTATTATTAAATATGGGCCACTTTTTAAACTGAAATTTAACATTCACAATGGGAATTATTCACTATTAATTTTGTTAATAAAATTGCTTTTTATTTATTTATAAAAAATGCTGAATTTTATTTAGAGTTTCCTACTCAGAAACTGACTTGATTTTACAGGTCAAATACTTGATTCAACAAAGAATTGACAGAAAAAATTAAACTACACAGAGCATATAGTGTTCTATCTGTGCATCTATAACACACACAGGTCATGCACAACTATCTAGTTACATAACTGCATAGATTTTGAAAGCACACATGCATTAAGAACATAAATACTCCCAGAAGTTGAGTGCATATTCATGCAGTGTACATTTGTTTACAGGAATCTGACTACAGTATATAAATATGGATATACCATGTTTGCGTACTGCACTTTGAAAGATCCTCAGTGTGCTATAAAAGATTGTTTTATGATGAAGTTTGAGATGCATTTGTTTCAAAGAAAGCTACATAAAAGAAAGCTATTTCATCCCAGGATTGAGCAGATAAAAATGAGTACTACTACAATTTATCAGACCCATTCCACTCACCACATATGCTAGAGAATATTTTTCCTTTCCAGATTGTTTAACCATCAAACAAACGACTTGTGTCTTGTGGTATTGAAAAATATGCATCTCTTGTGGAGATGTAGAACAGCTGTAAAACAGTATTGATTGTCATTATGTCTTGCCACATAAAGACAAAAGATACCAGAGGCATTTTGATGGCAGGAGCAGTCATCTTTAAAAGTGGCATGTATCTTGATGTATCAAGAAAACTAAGTGGCTTTGCAACTTCATATAGATTTTACCCACGGTACAAGAAAAGCACAAGAAATTCAGTGATTTTTCCTTTCTTTCAATGTAGCATATTGCAACTATCTTAGAAAAGAATTGTTTAGAACGCAAAATCAAATATTTGAAATTAAGGAAAGGCCATGTTTAGCACTCCTTGACAGTTCTACAGCTAATCTTATGTATAAGCTACTGTGTAGACATATTACATGAAAATAATAATTTCAGTTGCTTTATTCAATGCTTTCAGTGGAAATGTCACCAATGCAATTCAACATTGCAAGAACAGATGCACTAAAGCATTAAAGTGTTCAGCTTTGCAACTAAATTAGTACTCTTTTATCCTCAAGGAGTATTTTTAAGATGTTAGTCACTTTACTGTATCCTCCCTTGTTATAAATATCTTGCCTTAAATTATTAATTTGAGAATTGCTTACAGTTAAAACCTCATCAGAACTGCAGCATCAGGTGCTGAAATGCAGTATCAGGTGCACACCCAAATTCTGGGCTTTGTGTGCATGGCTACATGTATCAAGCTTTGAAAGTGTACTAGCTGTTCAGAGTAGCATTTCTGTCTACCCTTATTTTGAAACTCTGCTAATGGTTTTTGTTTTGTTTAATATAATCTTTCTTTTGATGCCTGCTGAAAAAAGGCATAAATAACTAGAGTTCTGTTTTATTCCTCAAATTATTTGTAGTTAAAGTCAGTTTAGCAGGCATTATTTGTAACTATGAATTGGGAATGTAAACATTTACATGACCTTAGTATTCATACTACGATTAACAATAAATTGACTCAACTCATGATTATTTATCGTCATGGTAGAGACTCAGCATACAGAGGCTTTCATAAGGCTAACCAGAATACCATCCACAAGCTAAAAGATAAACGCTGTAACAATATTTGAACATAAAATGTCTGATCTTTTGGACAACTCTTCCCAAAATAACCTGACATACATAGGAAAACTGACTCAGATGAAGGCTTTGGTTTTTTTTTTTTTTTTAAATTTTTTATTTTAGACACACAATATATTTTTAGTTTGGGCTCTTGTTTATGATGTATTGCTTTGAACTGCAAAGTACAAAGGGCTAGATTCCTTTGTTAGCATTGAGTCTCATCATTCATATATTGCATGGTTATTTGTCATGTTCTGTATTTTCATTCTTTGCTTCAGCTCTTCCCCCTTCCCCATACCACACTCCTTTCTTTACCTCTTACATACCTTAGGAGGTGGTTTGGGTGTTTGTAGGCAGCAAGTACAAGGGTGAGGGGCTGAGCCCACACAAGAAGCAACTTGCTGGGTCAGACAGCAAGGCAGCCAGTGGGAAGCAGATTTGGACTGCTCATCATAGGGCAGCGGCCTGGAGATGACAGCAGCAGTCTGCTTGAAAGCAGGTTGGGACCATTACTGGTAATTATAGTTAATCAGCAGCAATTGTCTTGACCAAGATACAGATCAACATCGAGCACTAGCCTAACAGGACCTAATGAGTGTAATGGAGGATGAAGAAAGCCTGATTAAACTCGAAAGGCCCAGGATGACCCGAGCAGATGATGCACTGTAATCCCAGCCCCTCTCCCCAGCTACGCTCAGCTTTCTCTCCCCAGCACAGATGGCTGCGCTGCAGGGTGAGCTCAGCTTCGTGGTTCCCAGAGTGACCAGTGGGTCAGGAACACAAGAAATTGTATTAAAATTGGCACTCGGATGTGCGATTGATACACTTTCAGGCATTTTTCTAAAGTTTCTAAAGCAATCACAACCTCCGGCTGATGTGATGATATACAGCAGGAGTCCTTAAAACAAATCAATAGCGTAGTTTAGCAGAGCTATCACTACCAATTTATCGTTCTTTTTAAAATATATTTACAGAGGTACTGAATATCTGAGCATTTAAACATAATTGGAAAATGGTGTGTGCTTTTCTGTATAGTTATTGCTATTGCTCATTCCATAAGAGCATCTAAATTGATTATTTTTTTCCAATAAAACTTGTGTGAGAGAAAGTGATTTAATCCGTAGGGTACTTCTTAAGAGTGTAGCATCCCTTTAGCATGCCAGCTACAAGATACTTGTCTTTTTGCAGCAAGTGATTCTACATAAATTTTTGTCTGAATATATTCTGATTCAAAATGAACATTCTGAGAAAAATAAATTTAATAAACATGTATTTTAGTCGTTACATAAAAATACCTATATTGTTGGAATAACTGCAATTCTAAAAAAAAATTTAAATTTAAAGGGGTGTGGCTTCTCGCCACGTACACTATACAAGCAATAATGGCCTTACAGGGAAAATATACTATATAATAACTGTATCAATTCAAGAAATTGAACACATAAAAATGTTACAGTTCTCCAGATTTCTTCAAAATAAAAAGAAATGTATACAGTAAAACAATTACAGCTCTGTCAATAATCTTTGTATAAAAAGAAAGGTAAATGTGGCCACAAAGTGCTAGAAAAGCTTTTTTGCCTCATTCAAAGGAGTGGGAACGTGCGCTTCTGGTGTGACACAAGCCATAGTACGTCTGAAAGCCAGCCAGCATTTGTTACAACTATGTTTTGTGGGATTATATTTACACTTCTTTCTCAGTCTGTCCCTTTTCCCACGTATGCTTCATATTATGTTTTCCATACAGAAATTCTACAGCTAGCTATAGAAGTAGGCAGCTGGAAACAGGTTCTAGTTTAGCAGAAAATCTCTGCTAAAATCTTCAGTTGGGGATTTTTGTCCAATTTTGATAGAACTACCATGGTTTTACTGAATTGTTAAACACACACAAACCCAAATTATATCAGAATTAGTGACAAACAAGATCAGCAATTCTACACCAAATACACGTAGGCTGCTCCAAAGATAATGCTTCCTATAATTTCTGTGGAAAATACAACAGCCATGAAGAGCACGATAACACTATTTGACAGAGCAAATTCTAAGCTACAAAACACTGTTTATCAAAGTAGTTATTACTATTAGCTGTACATTTTCGGCAGCAACGAATAAGAGCCTGTGTGCCGCACTCATACAAATCTGCATCAGCAGAGGTTTCCTACGAGTAGGTAAAACAGCTCCAAGGAAGTAAGGAGGTTGCCATGAGATCGCTGACAGGCTGAATTTCAGCTGCGCACCTAGCCTATACTTGTTTCTTACTCAGACTGTATTAAAGACACAAGAGACTGGGCAATACTTAAGCAAAATTTAGAACAACTAAAAGTATACTTTTAAGATTTGAGGTGAAAGGAGAATAGCAGGCTGAGGTTTATTTTTTCACCCAAGCTTCTCTTTCTCCAAGAAATGAGACAGAAAAAAAAACACAAGTGTCCACTACCAAGACTATCATAACTAAAAAATACACAAGTCAAGGAACTGGTGTAGAGATGAAAGATTTCTTGAGCAAGTTGGAGAGCTTCTAAAATTATTCAGTTAAGAATTACTGTGAGATGGTCTGTATCCCCCACTCCTATGAGAGGTATAGTGTTATTAGGGGGCATCTTGAACACATTGAGCAAACAAGGCAGTCCATGGTGTTGTTAGCTTTATTTCATGTATTAAAATTCATGTATTTCATGTATTAAAATTAATCTTTTAGTGTTTCCATCAAAAACAAGAAAACTAAAGTGCGCCTGCTTTCCACCCAAAAGTTTGTGTTGGGTAAAGGATTTGTCTAAAAATGTATTTCACCTTAAATTTGAAAAAAGTAAAAGATGACAAACCCTCTCCTCTGATGCTACTGAGTTGTTTTTCTCTAGTTGATTATCCTCACTCAAACATTTGTACTTCATTTTTAGCTAGAAGAACATTGTTTCTTGTCATGCTTCTCCTAGATTGAAAAGCCCTTTACTATCCATCTCTCTTCTCCCCATAAAGACATTTAGACCTTGTAATTCAATAACATCTGTGTTCCTTTTGATAAACTGGAGCTCCTTAATTCCCTCAGAGCAGCACATTTTCTCCCTTTGTCCTTAATTCATTTTTGTGTCCTCTTTGCCCTCTCCAATTTTTCAGCACCATTTTAAATGTGCTGACACCAGGACAAAGACTATACCAGCGTCACTAAGATAGCATTTAGACTGCTAATTTCTTAGCCAAAAATAGAGATGACTTAGCCCTCATCTGATGTTTTTAAAATACAATATTTAAGCATTGTATGAGTATAAGAGACATGAAGATTTCACACAATACAATTTTTATGAAGACACAATTCACTACCAACAATTCTGAATCAAGCTAATGTGCCATTAGTCATACTCAAAAAGAAAAACCTTTTTTTTTTCTCCTTTTTTCTTAAGATAATATGTAAAGCAGTCTAAATAAGCCTTTGCTCTTACAGGTTCATTGTCAGAGAGGGAGTATCAGTCACATTTTCTATTAAATGTTCAAACAGCTTTCACATCTTTTTCATCTTGTATTTAATTATTTTCAACATCACCTTGATCGAAATTGTACCAGCACAAGATTATTTCAGTACAATTACCCCTGACTTGTAGCATGTGAAAGAGTAAGTGCTCACATGACTGAATAGTAGACAGACACTGGTTTAACTGGACACATAACTGCTTATTTGAACTGTTAGAAACAGAATAGCCCTCTCCCCAAGATCCTAAAAATGTGTATAACATTTACAAGTTGGAGAGGTGTTGCCTTATTTCAGCTTTCACTTTCTTTAATCATGAAATATAGGCTAAAATGAGAGTAGAACACATACGGTTGATCTTACTTCAGTTGCTAATTAAAGTAATTCATAAGAATTGTTATTTACTTATTTGTGGCTTATTCCCAGTCTAGATTTTTGCTTTTCTCTTTATGAGCTGTGAGAACAGAGATGGTGTTTTATCTGTTTACTAAATACCTTTGTTTTGGTCTTTAGGACTTTTTTATCCAATTTCTACTGGAATTATATGTCCTCTGAATAACCCAGAGATTCCCAATTCTGCTTAAAGGGAGCAATTAAGAGAACAACAACCCAGCATATTTGGCCATATACACAATCACATTCCACATTCTATATCAATTGAAGATAACAGCATTTGTCAGTTGCTTTAATAACACATATAATTTTGTGAACAAGATCTTACAAAGCTTTAGTGAATTCTCTGAAGAAAAAAAAAAAAAGAGGCCCTGTCCCATAAACAGTGAAACTAACAGAGAAGAAAAAGCCAAGAATGTAACCACAGAAACAGCTCAACTTCAACCTTCCAAGAGAAACAGGATCAAAATATGAATGCCTAAGGGTTGGTCATATTCAAAAGTCCACTAGAACACAAACACCCACTGAATGTATTTTCTTTCAGATTTTCTGGTTAACAGAACTCAGAATCTGACTTTAAAAAAATACTTGACAATTGGACTCTGTAAGCTCTACTTTACATAAACAATGGTGTAACAGTCCTCAACTCACTGCATCTGGAAATGATGAAACCAGGTGGCTTTTAACCTTGACAATAAATCATTATTATGAAGCATTTGTAGGCCTATATTCAATTTTTTTTTTTTTTTTTTTGGGGGGGGGGGTTGTCTTTCTACACCATTTCACCACACAGAATGAATAACTGATATTCTGCATATTTAGCATAGTTGAGATGCACCAGGTCAATTGCAGTGAGGGTTTCCAAAAGGAAGAAAACAGAAGAGACTCCTTAATTTTGGCCACAGGTGAACTTCAAGCATGAACTTCTATTCAGATTAGATAAGAACCCAAATCTTGCTCAAATCTCTTTTAGCCTGAAAATTTGCATAGAAGCCATGCTTCAGATGACTATTGAAAACCTCTTCCTAGCTAACATGTGTCTAAAAACTGACCTGGCAATACCACAGCAATGCAAAACACAAGACAGCTGGAAATACAAAGCATAGGTTACTGACTGAAAGTGGAAGTAACATCTTCCTGCTCTTTCTTTACATTTATATTGGAATGTCTTGTCAGTTAGACAAAGTTGTGCTCTCCTGCAGGAGTTAAAGATTTGATCACTTCCTAATTTGGAAAAAAAAAGTCTTACCAACTTAACCAGATAAACCTGGTTTACTCTCCCATGAAACCAAATGTTGTGATTTTCAAATGCACATTTCTAGCTTCAGTGTACATTTCTAACTTCAGTGCACAAGATCAAGCCAAGGAGAAAAGGATTTTTCCAATTCCTCTACCCAAGGCAGATGTAGTCAAAGTGCTTGTAGATGAGGCATAGTGTTTCAAGTCCTTTATCTCTCTTCACACAAATTACTTGAAAGTAACAAATTCTGAATGCATTTCAAAGCATCTTCTCACTTTAATCTTCACACTGCTGCAAACCAGACCAGTAGAATGGATTTGTTTGATAGCTTCTCTAGTTTGCCCCAGAATGAAAAAGCAAAACTTTCTACTTTGCATCCCTCCTGAGCCTGAGACACACTTATTGAAACCTGTAATGTGCTGAGGCTCGCTTCACATCATGCTAGGGAGCAATATTTAATCTTCTCTCCAGTAGACAAAGACAATACCGTCTGTTCCAGCAAAGGCAGCAGAACACAGGAACAGTCTGACACTTCACTAGGTCCTGCAGAACCAGGAGGACATGAAATATAGTTGCACTGGCCTGGCCAGGTAAGCTTAGCCCCTTTTTTCAAATGTATGCCTCAGCTCAGATCTACTCCTTTGAGGGGAAACAGGAAAAATTAAGGATTTCCTACCAACGCCATTGCCAGAAAGAACACATCACATGGTAAGAAAATCTCTTTGAATTTTGCTGTAATTTCACCACTATGTTAATTATATCTAAATCACCCAAACAAAAACAATTTTCTCTTAGTTTAAATGACAATTACTTTTCAAGTGGCCATTGGCAGGGAAAATGCTGGAAACTTGATAATGGTTGTTCAAAGGAACTTGCACAGGATGTTTTGAAGTCTACTTTCTCTCTTTGGTCCAAATAGCGATGGCAAGTAGAGCTACAACAAATTCTTGTGCAAGTTATGAAGACTCCATTTGGAAGGAATCTGCTTATGTACAATATCTTTTGCCTTAAGCTGCAGTAGACACTGTCCATCTTAAGGTAAATATAAAGTGCACAGAAACAGTCATCTTACTCTGCTCGTAAGTCCTTCAGTGACTATGAAATTCAGTTTAGCTTGGAAAAAACTACTTTATAAATATAAAAATATTTTATTATTTTGAGGCAGAAAAATACTAATATTAATTATGTATATAGATTAAGTAGAATATGATAATTTTGGTCACCACTTCTGTAAATGAAACCATTTAGTGGATATATTTTTTTCCAGATGCTAGAAAAATGTGAGGAAAACAAAAGCAACTACTGAAACATTTCAGTTAAAGAAAAGCTGATATACTTTGTTTATGGTTAAACAATAGCAATGTTACCCAAAGGCAACGTTATGGATACATTTTCATTTTAGATGTTCCTGACAAAGAGTGAATTGGAAGTATCTGAATCAATTACAACGTCTTCATAGTTGTCCAATATCCTATTAATTCAGAAGTAATACCTCTAATCCCTAAAAAGGGAGAGTGCTGACTTTTTTTCTTTTTTTTTTTAACCTGTACTCTCCTCACCAATTATGAAGGCAATCCTTCTGGCTAAAAGTGATTCTGTATTGCCAACTACCAGCAGCATGATGCCTGGTGATTTCCAACTCTATTTGCCGCACACAGCCTTGGATTCTTACTGGAAACATTACATATTTTAGTGTCATTGTGCCACCCTCCCTGTCTCCCCATGACATAAAATTACTATACATTTTCTCTAAACATCTTGGGATGTTCTGCAGTACACTCTACATCAGTTTTTTTTTCCAATACATGGGCTTCATATATATCATTTTCCAGCTGTTTTAGTTGGTTTGCGTAGAAGCAGACCAGGCTCTGTTACCAGCATTCACGTCAGAAGTGAAGAATATTCTTGGTCTTGATCTACTTGTTTGTTCTGTCTGGTACTTTTTACCTGAGAATGCTGTTACAACTGCATTTTACAGGGTCCTCCCCTAACTAAGTTTTCAATGATATAGTATTAAATGGCTATTTATACAGACCCAACTGTGTTATTTCCATTTTACTGCAAGGACATAAAAACTGGAAATCTACCAAAAGCATAGAAAGGAGCCTAAGAGCCTTTGAAAGTAAATGCCTTAGGGAAATACCAGGTACTAAATGAAGTCAATTTATAGCTATTGCCAAAATTTGTCAAAGCTTAAGAACTCCTTAAAACCAAAGCTATCAAGAAGAAAAGGTAGAAGTACATTGCTTAGCCATACTGTTGTTAAATGGGACAGTCATTGCCAGCATACATGCTGAACTGAACAATAGCATAAAATGCATATAGCCAAAATGCTCTCCCCTCAGTCCCACTCCAACCATTCGGCTCATCTTACAGAGGCAGAGCCAACGGAAAATAAAATTGCAGAGATTGCGTGAACAGAAAGCAGAGCACAAAATAAGACCTCTTTGTATAGGAAGGATTCAGACTTGTAATAGCTTGTAATATCAGAACTGACAACAGCATTGGAGATGTAAGAAAAGAACATGCAAAGCTAGCTTTCTTTCTCCAAATTGCTTTGCTCAACTTTTCCTATGATTCCTGTCTCCATATGTCTCCCAGGGCTTGATCATCCAAGTTACAGTGGTGGAACAAAAGCTGTACAACAGCTATATGTTACATTTATCTTGCTATAGGGCTGGACAGTGTGGCATTGCTTTTAGTAACGCATGTGATTTTGCAGAAATAGAGCTGCCTGCAACAGTCCAACTGATGCATTAGAAGATGTGAAGCCATCATAACCATGTTGTCATCAGCTCCCCAACCTGCATCTCAGTCATTTAGAGAATACAACACATGTCTGCTATTAATCACTATCTCTTCCCCTAAAACTCTTCCTTGCTTCCCTAGGTCTCACTCTTTGCAATCATTATTTTCCTTTCTCCTTAGCTAGCTACTATTTCACTAATATTGTTTAGAGCTTGGTTTCCACAAACATTTCCTTTGAAGATTTCAGTTGCCCACTTAAGGCAAGCAGTGAACTCTTGCTCCTGCTAAGAATTTCATTCTTTTAAGCATTGATGTTCAGTCCTTCTCATAGCACTCTCTACATCTCTCAAGCCTCTGGGCAATGCTTTAATGCACCCAAATTAAGAAAAACAAATGATAGACAAATGATAGTGGTCTGCATCACTAGTCCAAATTAATATAAAACAGTCTAAAGACTAAGTTGAAGGCAATCACTTAAGTTCTTCAAATACGAGTTTTCTCACAGGTTGGAGAGTAACAGTGTTTAGGAAATTGTCTTTTCAGAAAGCTAGGTTGAACCTAAACATTATAAACATATTATGCAATTCTAAGTTCACGGTACATGCTATATGTCTGGGAGAGGCAGCAGCAGACTTGGGACTTGCTGGTAATTGAAAGCAGATTCTGAAGCTATGATTATCACACAGTAAAACTACAGTACTCCATATGCTGCACAGAGCCAGCCAGTAACCCTAGCTATTTTCTTTTCATCTGAGAGAAGAGAATCATGCTCTTGAGTGTTTTTGGCAGCCAAGTAGCGAATGCACTGTGAACTTCATTTCCAAATTGTGTTCATATCTCCCGGATTTACTAATCATCAAATATCAACTCTGCATTAAAACAAGATGCATGACAGTTCCAAGATGCAAGTTCCAAGACAGTGAGTTCGAAGACTATTATGCAACTTTATGCTAACTAAAGAACTTTCATCTACTTTAGCCTAGCATCAAGTTTTCAGAGGTGAGTCACTTTTTCTGAGAAAGTTTCAGTCTGAATTGTGCACCTTGGTTTTGTAATGCATCTCAACAAGCTCCTAAAAGCAGTTCAACTTCCTATCCAAATTCACTAGCAGGTTTTCACTTAAACACTCCTGAGGATCTCTTTTAAACAGAGTTTCTATCTGGTGCATAGAACAACAGAAACAAATAACCACAATTTCATTCTCGGATTTTGAAGGAATGTACAGCTTTCTTTAATGAGACATTTGGGTAAGGCATAGCCTTACCATGAGAACCAGGTCAATAACTCCCCTGTGCTGAAGATCAAGTTTTGCCTTCCAGTACACAAATTCAATTCGGAGAACATAAACCAAGGGCTACTGCATTAGATATTTGGAAATGAGATTACTAATCCTAACCTGAACAGAGATTTCCTCTCACCTTCAGCAAGCCCCGTAAAGCAGAGCTATACTCTTACCTCGATAAAAAGGATATTGCAGGACCATGCTGCATTGCCTCTATTTCCATTTTAAGCATTCACCTACCCAGTAAAAAATATGCCTCTCTCTATCAGCTCTGCAGAGTTCCCTGAATGTTATTGTTGCTACTAGTCAGTATTTCAAAGACCGAACAAGGCCACCGTTAACCCCTGATAATATTATTGCCACCTATCACTGGCATGGACAGATGGAAATGAGAAAACTGTTGCACAGATAATACAAAAAGACTGAACTCCCTTTCAAATAGCTGCCTTAGCTTTGCAGGGTGAACAGGATTAAAAGGTAGTAAGAATTGATTTTCTCACAGAAGTCAGATATAGCTATCTATGCAGCGATCAAGTTTCTGAAGCAAGAGAACATAATTTGCAGAGTGACTTGATTTTTCAGGCTAGAATTGCACCTGATGTATGTCTGTGCCTTTTCTGCCTTTGTCTAGTGAACAAAGAGGGTGACAGCTGAAAGTTGGAAGCTTGATGCATGAGACACTTTCACAGGGACTATTAAAGTAATATTTTAGTGTATGAATTGAAATTCATGATATAATTGGCATTTCAGGGTTTGTTTGCTTTTGTTTTTAAACACACGTGTTACCTTAAGGTTCTTAAAAGAAACAAACAAAAAAAAACAGGCTTAATTTCTTACTACTGTGATTTATAAAAACCGTTAGGACTTAAAGTTCTTCCCTTCATATTAGCATCACAGAAACAGCTGCATTGAAGGCATTGAAAATAACAGCTGTTAAACTGTGAAGCATGGATAAAAATGATGCAGCAAGTTGTAATAGTAGATTTTGAACTTAATACACCTCAGTGTCTATTCTAAATTTTAGTCACCTTTAAAGCCCCTTTTAGAAACTATTCGTAAAATCTCAATCGTCTTTTTCAGGCCCACCATTACAACTTGTGCCTTTCTCTTCTTTTTAGTTGCAATTCATTAGTTTTGCTGGAGTTAAGTTAAAGGCAAAGGCAAAAAATGTGCTAAACTGGATCCTCTTGTCAACTAGCTTTTGCTACATCTTCCCAATTTTATAATGGGTAGAGCTAATGACAATGAGTGTGTTCAACCTCTCAGCTTTCATTCTTTTTAGTTAGTTATTTCTCTAGCCAAAAAATTCTCAGTGGCTTCTGTGGCAGAGCCCTGTCAACTGCAGGACTAGAGGTCATCAGAAAACAAACAAATATTTGCTTCAGACTTCAGAGATGGCCCAGGTGCTTTGCACAATTTTACCTATCCTTAGAACTCCTCAAATTTTTCCTTTGTATGGTCTTTTTCACAAGAGAGGAGACAAGAAATGTTGAAACGGAAAGGGTCTGGGGTAGATAAAAAGCTTTAAATAAAAGTAAGTCATGTAAGAAACGTATATCCATGTTCTCATGGCTGCAAAAATCATCTAAGAGTCTCTGATGTTATCGGAATATTAATAGATGAAAGTGTCAAAGGAATGCGTATTTTTCATGTTGATGGTGGCTATGCAAGTTCAATAAGATAGAATGTGCACCTGTTTCCAAAACTTACACTACCTGAAAGCAGTGGAAAAGTTCATTTTGCCTTAAAAAACAGGGAAAGAATTCCAATTTTCCAAAAAAGAAAAAAAAAAAGTATGGTTTAGCAGATAAAATACACACATGATACTGAAATCACTTCTTTGAGAAATAAGGTCACAGTCCAAGTTGGAACTTCATTTTAACTTTTTTTGCACTCAAGCGATGCTCATCTAAACAAGGTTTACATTTTTCTGCTGCATTAATATAGTACTGTGTTCTGTAAGATGTTGACATCTGTGGGATAATCAGTCTGTGAAATGGTTTATTATATTTCCCACTTATTTCCATGTTAAGAACAGCATTTAAAAAAAAAATTCCTGCAAAAACTGGAGTTACAAAAGCAGAAATAAAAGCAAGTATATCACTGCAAGTGGCAAATATATTAATACTTTTATGGAATAATCACAATGCCACTGAAAGAATAACCAGGTTTGTTTATCCTTCTCCTGTCAGTATAAGGTTTTAAGTAAAGTTTTGATTATGCTTTATTAGCCACTTCTTTCGTTACAAAATCAGAAAACTGATAATCTGGATTGAAAAGGTAGCTCTACCACAGTGTGATAATCTTTTAATCTTTCCATGCCCCAGTTTACAGCTCGCAAAATAAGAATAAAACTACTTCATTATCCAAAGTTCTATACATCTATGTGCTCACATTATGTGTTCTATGAGAAAGACTATATTTGCATAGTGCTTGGCACAACAGGCCCAGATAAGCTACTGGGGACTTCTGATACAACTACATACAAACATGTTTATGCATATAGAAACTCCTAAAGGTTCTGTCAAATTATAATTCTTAGAATACTGCCTTAAACTCAAGCCCTGGCTAAGTCACAGCTTCCTTTTGACAGTCTCACAAATCCTTGTGATATGCATTATTCAGGCTAGAACCATTTCTGATGTACCCAGTTCTCTTGGGAACCACCTCTGAATGTCATATTTACAGACTTGCACTAAAGTATATTGAAATAGGTATCAAGGCTGGGGAGCTAAATGCTGCAGTGGGTTAACGCATTAACCTTTCACATCCGGAGACCTGAGGTGAAACCCTGGTTCTATTGAAGTCCGTGGCAAAGTCTCATTAATATCAGCAGGGTCAGGAACTGGCCATGGTGTTCAAGCATTCTCCAGCCACAAGAAAAACCATTCTGCAGTGACAAATACGACCCCACTAAGCGTTCATATGCTTTGACTTGAACTACGAAAGGGTTTGTGACACTATAGCATTTTGGCTTGGGAGTAACTTCCCAAGAGCTGGAAGAGAGAAGAGGGCTTGCCCAGTAACCTGAAGCACTGAAGAAGTGCTGCTATTCCTTAATGCTCACCCAACCCTTCCCTGACTCAGCTTCATGCCATTCCCTTGGGCCCTGCTCTGTCATCAGAAAGCAGAGCTCAGCCCCTCCATTCCCTGTGAGGAGCTACAGCCATCAGGATACATCCCCTCAGCCTCCTCTGCTCTGGACTGAGTGAACCAAGTGACCTCAGCCTCTCCTTATATACCTTGCCCTCTAGACCTTTCACTATCTTTGTCTCTCTCCTTTGGACACACTCATTGGCATTTTCAAGGCTTTATGCTCTCCCCTTTGCACAGCTGCTGTCCCATATACATTTAATCCCATATCCCTTCCACCACACCCAAATGTGTGTGGTTACTGTACAGACTAAAAGCATTTTCACTAGGAATAGCACAGAAATAATTTGTATTCTCATGACTTTGGAGGGTTTCATCAAGGATTTAAAAAACAAATTAACATTAATACCAGAATTTAAAAGTAGAGTACCTCCAGCCACATGTCTGATTCTAAAGCTTGAAATAATCTCTGAGACCATTAGGGAAAACAAAACAAAACAAAACACACTAAAATTTAAAAGTTAAATCATGGCACCAAAGTCCTCAAGACAAAAAAAAGAAAAAAAATCTTGAAAAAGCGCTTTCCCCCTGTGTCCATTTAGTATAATTTCCTTACCAGCCAGCCTTTGGGAAGGACCCTTTCAAAGCAAATGTATTTTTTAAACATAACAAAGACTGAGGACATCACTTTCAGTCAAAAGTAATCTCTACCATACCTTTCTTGACATTACACATATTCACTGACCCAGACAATGCATTTCTTCCTTGTACACGGATAAGGTTAAGTCCAGATTGGTATGAAGGGATCCCTCTATTTTCTGTATAATTCTGGAAGAAAGCTTATCTAGATTAAAGTTCCCAGAATCACATCTCCTAATTATAAAGAAACTATTACAAATAAAATACTTTAAATTATATGTTTTTTTTTTTTTCTTATGTAAACAGAATCAAATCAATTTTGCAAAACATTTTACTGAATGCTGATTCAAACTTCTGGTAATAGCAGTTGCTACTGAAAACTACTTTCTATCCCATGTTCACTCTTAGTATTAAATACAGTTTAAGCTGACAGCAAACTAACATATATCACCAGGGCACTTTTCTTTGATGCAAAGGATTCCATTAGTGTATTTTCTCTAGCCATCAATATGCCAAAGGCTTTGACAAAGACAATTTGATGTGTACTAGGCATGAATCATGCTGCCTATAACCCTTCTGCCAAAGTGTCAATAAGGGTAATGAGAACTCAATTTGTTAACAGTTACTTGATTTCAAATAAATGGAAAACTGTGACTTTAACCCCATCCAGAGCAGTATTTACACAGTTAGGGTATGAGAAGAGAAAAAAATATTTATGAACCTCACTGACCTGTAATGTTCTAGCTCCTTCAAAGACAAAACTTGCACAAATTAGTTATATCACACATTCTGTACAACTATGGAGTTCAGAAAATAACCTGACTCACTTGTTTTATTTCTGAAAAATATATGAACTGTTCTTGTCAGGAACTTCTCTAGAGTTTCCTTTTACCAATAAACTCAGCTAATAAATAGGAAGATTAACCTACAAGAAACATCTTCTCTTTGAAAGGGACAAAAAAGTTTCCATTCGCACAAGGACAAGGACTCGATTTATGACTCAGTGATTTATTTCAGCCATGCTGTATTCTATGATGAAGAAAGTGCTGATAGGAATTAGCATATATTTTCTTCCAGGGATGAAGCACTAGAACAAGAGTTTTGGTTAGTAATGAAACATGAATCAGCCAAATGAGGATAACAATGGCATCTATTCTTAAGTAGAAGTTGTAATATCCAAAGGAAGCCAATTTGCAGTCATTAATAATTGCAACCAAATATATTTTCTGAAGTTTCACAGGTCTGCTTTTCACTTTAACATTAATCAGGACACTATTATTTCTGCTAAGAAAATAATGCTAACCCAGTTAAAGTTTTGTTTGATTGTATTAAAATCCCAGGAGAGGTTTGAGAGGAAACTGTCCATTTTGATAGTTATGCAGGCTCTTATATTCAGGGCAGCATAGTTCATTGTGGCACAGTCACAAAACCGATCAGCAAAAGGAGGATACAAAGTGAAAATGGACTTACCTGTATATTTGTTTTTTGACTGAAAAACCCCTATTCTGATCTAAATTATTTGAGCACTGAAACTTTCACCACTTTTCATGAGAAAGCGTATCACGCCACAATGAAAATGACATCAATTATCTGAATACATCGTGGGTTGTTAGAATATTTGGGGAAAAAAAACCACAAAGAACCACAAAACCCACAGAGGTTTCTGCATAACCAAGCACTTCAACTCTACAGAAGAGAAAACACACAGGTGGTTTTGCAGACCACAGAGGTATAGCCTCTGTGTGAAAACACATACACCTTGCTAGTTATCTGATTCCTATTGTTTAAATTCACTAGCATATAACAAAGGCATATATTATGTTATTAGTTCCTATTTCTTACTGATGTTTGCACATCCATATTTGTGACACTACAGCTAGTATGCAAGGCATTGCAAAAATAACTCTGCTAATGACAAGGTATATATGAAAAGGTATCTGTCAAATGGTTTAAAAAAACTTGCTATGTTTACATAACTTCATTTTGTGCATCTAAGCTATTCCTAGTTGTTACGCCTAAGACCAAAGTAACATTAGAACTCCTTTCACACAAAGCCTGCTTTATTCTTGGTAGCAGTTCCTTCCTACGAACACAAAAGCCATCAGGATGAACTATAGTTTCTCAGGTCTGGTGAGATGATTTGCTTGAAATACTAGATGAATCACTTCTTAAAACTGCTGGCACTAAGTACTATTAACACTTACGTATAGCAGATATACTCACACACTCATAAAGGAAACCACAGGAAAAGGTTTTCAGCAAAGATAGTGCAAATTCTTTTAAATATTGTAAAGTAGAAACAAAAAAACAACTTCAGACTGAAAACCACAGAGTATATCATTTTGACTAAAACTCCTAAGTTTGCTAGCCTTTTTTTTTGATAGCTTGACTCAGCCAGACTATATATGAGAGCAGTGGACTAGCAAGTAAAACATGCTGGGACACTGAACTTACAAAGGGAATTTACTGACTTTGTACAGGATGATTTCCACAGTCAAATAAAGTTCAGATTTTTCAGTAGTTCCACACAACTTTGGAACGGAAATAATTTCTACATCTGTTGAAGCAGGGGATAAGGTCTGGGCTTCAAGCTAAGTTACTCACTTTTATTCTGATACAGCATATAGAGATAATAATTGTAGAGGAGCATGGAAACCCTCTGTAAAAATCAATTAGTGACATATGCAAAGTGCCCATGAATCAGCTGCTGTAGCTGTCAAACTTAAGAAATGAGAAGGTGCATCCTTGTAATCCAGTCCTTACACAGAAACCCAGGAATGTATTTTAGAAGAATGAGTCTCCTCCAACAGTTTTGTCACCGACCTGACTGTATGCTGAAGCAAGTGCCAGTACCAAGCTCCCAGTTTTTCCACATGCTGGCGCGTGTGGTAGTGATATCAGTTCAGAGAGCTTCCCTCAGAGCGAAGGCATTTGAGCCTGTTTCCTGTGTCAGGCCTCCAATATTTGTTCTGGTATCTATAACGAAGACCTAAAAATGTTATTTCCACACCATATACCACACTATGACCTATATCACATGCTCCTTTTAACATAGAGAAAGGAAGTTCTAAGTGATGCAGCAAATACTGCACCTCTGCTGAGAGAAGCCAGTATGTACCCAGAGTGAAGCATGAAGGGTTATCAAGTGCACATTCAGAACGGTCCTTTGTGAGACCCTTGATGAGACACTGGCAGTGCTTCAGGTCCCTCCAAGAACGTAACCCACGGAAGTAGGGTGAAAAAGCAGGGCTGACACATGGGTATCAGGGAGCTAACGTGATGGTAGAAGATTTCCTCCACTGTGTGGAAATGCAGCACAGCACCTCTGGTGCCACAGTGTTAAAACCCAATTACCATAAAACAAAGCACTTGCACTTGTTTGGACAGCAATTAGTGGTTCAGAACAAACAGCAACAGACCCCTTTCAGCCATTTTAAATCCCATCTGTTGATCATTATAGACCAACCACCCGACTATGATTAATATTTATGATAGGGATGTAAACTGTTCCAAAAAGGTTACATCTCCAACAAAATGTGAGCACTTCCAACATTTTTCTTTTTGAAGGCCTGAAGAAAGCATCAATAACGAATGGTCTGGTCTTGCTGTTACTAAAACCAATAGCCAAAACCCTCATGCATTTTGACAGAAGGAGGACATGAGAATCTTAGCCTCAGCAGAAAAGCAAAAAACAATAACAGCTGGTAGAAATCAGGCTGAACATAATCATCTTTATACCTGACTGTCAAAAAAGGTCATTCAGTCCTTATTTATTATTATACACCAAATTAACTGACTAATTTCAAATATGTGAACTTCTGAACTTTAGGGAAATAAGTTGCTATTTTCAGCCATATATGTTAGAAAAATAATTTGAAGACTTTTAAATGTTCAGACTTCAGTGTCCTAACAGCCATCCAGGCTGGTGATGTCAAAGTATGTACATCTGTACAAATAGGAAAATTGTGCATTATGGAAAAATTGGCATTTCTTCACTCAGCTGCCCCTACTATAAAGATGTGTTTCCAGACCATGCATGTTGGACAGTTAGTTGACTGAATACAGGGTACATAAAGGGGCAGCAAATTTGATAGTGGTTTATTGCTCAGACTCTTGATTAGTATTTGGCTACATTAAGGTAAGTAAAATAAAATACCTTAGAAATTGTGTGCGTGACAGAAGAGTGTGTAAATCTCAGCACTGAAAAGTAGAGACTTGCACATATGCAGAGAAATTATGTAACAGATTAATAGCAAAGGAAGCTGTAAGACTATGGAGTCCAAAATTCTTGGCAGGATTTGAGACCCCTCCTCAGATCTCTGGTATCACACAGACCCTCCCGTCAATAGAAATAACTTCACAAAATTTGTGCCCCATCATGTTAGGAATTACCACATTAATGTCAGAAAAACAAGGGAGCAGGGATAACTTGAGTAACAAACATGGATTTTGGATCCTGATGTTGTACTTCTACATATACAAGTGTTGAGTTCCTAGATGCATTGTGTTGCTAATCCTCTGCTTTTATTTTATTATTTGGTTTTCTTTTTTTTTTTTTTTTGATCAAGTAATCAACAAACAATGGAGGTGAACACATTTCTTAATTTTCTCTTTCAAAAGCTTTTGAAAGGCTACAGACATCAGTATAGATTTCTTTGTGGTTCAGCCAGTTTTTATCATTATATTTTGTTAATTTGTCATTCCTACAAAGGCACACTTACAAACTTACTTCTCACATAGTTTGAAATAGCTGCATGAATGCGCTTTACTTATTTATTTATTTTTAAAGTCCAAAACCTAAACAATTTAGCAAGTAGAGTGCACTAACTGTTTTAGCTAAGTTCATATATAAGAGCATGACTATAAATTACATATTTATGCAGATCTGAGGGCGCCACTTGCATTCCTTCATAACCAGATTTAGTGATACTATTTGTATATACTACTTGCACTACACAAGGAAGCACTTAATCCTTACTAGAATCATGAGTTGATGCTGCTATTTGATTTCAGTAAATGCTCAGAGAATTCCATAATCACCATCCTTCAGTGTTCCAATCATGTCTGTGCACGTATGTGTGATATTCAAAGATATTTTTCTGTATTAGATATACATTCCAAAGAGTAAGAGTGACACGACCTTACATAATCATACAATATCCTGAGTTAGAAGGGACACACAAGGATCACTGAGTCCAACTCCGGGCTCCACACAGGACCACCCAAAACCCAGATCTTATGTCTGAGAGCACTGTCAAAACGCTCCTTGAACTCCAGCAGCTCAAGGCCATGCCCACTGCCCTTCTGGTGCAGAACCTTTCCCTAACCCCCACTTGACCCTCCCCTAACACAGCTCCATGCTGTTCTCTCAGGCCCTGTTGCTGTCAGAGAGATCAATGGTGTTCCTCTGCTCCCCATGAAGATCTACAGACACCACGAGACCTCCCCTCAGCTTCCTCTGCTCTGAACAAACCAAAGGATTTCAGTTACTCTTCATGAGCCTAGCCCTCCTGACCCTTCACCACATTTGTAGCCTTTTCTTTGAATGCTCAAATAGCTCTAGGCCCTTCTTATATTGCGACACTCAAAACAAGGAAAGGATGTCTGCTCTTCTGTCAAACATGGATGTCATCCCTTGCTGAGAGGGTTCCTGTGGAACACCTGTTAAGAGAAACCTTGTAGACAAATGCACAAATAAAGAAAACAGCACGCTGCAGAAAGGAATAGCCTGGGAGCAGGAATGTATCAGATTTACAAGCATTAGGCATTATGTAGCAGGGGCTGGGCTTCGGCACTGCAAAGCCTCTCCCTGACCCACCTATAGAGTTGTCCCAACAGCTTCCACCAGCCCTGTTCCCCAAGTATGCCTTTGGTCACAGTGCTCCCAGCAGGCTCTGGGAAACTCCATGGCTGTCTGCTGGGTTAGTCTTGCTAGAAGGATCTTCTAAGTCCCTCCACTTTGGTTCTGCATCCAAGTGTGCGAAAGAACACACTATGTTGTTATTGTAAATTTGTGAAGTTAAATGAATGAAAAACAAAAAAATAATTTGGTCTATCAATAAAGATAAAACTGTCCTCTTCTTTTTTCCTTGCTTTTTAAGCTCAGATCTAAAAAGACGTTCTCTGCTTTATTCAGACTGTCCTTCCATAACTTCTTCCTTGACTACTTTCATGATACATTTCAAATTAACATACTAGCAAGGAAATCTAAGGAAGGAAAAAATTTCAAATGCTACAGCAATAAAGGAATTAAATCATCATGATTTAGATTTGTAGACGAGTGCTCTCCTCCAGGCTTTATCCAAATAAAGTGAGAAACGAGGAACTGAATATAACATTTCATCCATGCACACTTCTCACTTTTTCCTTCCTCTGTATATCTCAGGTGAACAACATATCACATGTTTACAATAGCTTTCATTACAATGGCTTACATTTCTGTAAAGTGAAATAATATTATTCTTGTTTACTAGATACAGAAGACAGCGGTCTGAAATCAGAAGAAACAAGAAAAGAATGAAAACTACTCAAAAAGCCCCACAAGCCTTCACCAAGCAAGATGTTTTTCTAGGAGTTGAAACGGGAGTTAAAAATTCACAAAACACTGTTTTGAACAGGAAATGAAACTACATCAGAAACAAATCCAACAAATGACAGATTCATTCATCTTTCTCAGGACTAGAGGCAGTTTTGAGCTAATATTTATTAACTAAGAGACAAATATTTTTTATATATTTTTGCAAATATTTTCTACTTTATAGAAACTTTATGGAGATAAGGCACATATATTGCACAAATGTTGCTTGCATCCTCATGTGAAATGATCGCCTGTGTAACCCCTTAAGATAAAGCTATGTTTTCCATAAACAAGAGAACATTTAGGACCATGATGAACACTTCACATTTATGAAATATCACTGAATATCTCACAAGCAATGAAAATTAGAATAAGAATTATCAAAATTATGTATTACTCATAGCAGATTATATGCCACCCTCTCTATTTACAGATAAGTATATGCTAAACTAGTATGGTTTTATCAAATACAATAAGGATATCTGTAACATTTGATTCTCTTAAGTTCAACAAAAGATGTTTATACATGCTTATAGCTAATCTTCAGAAGGAAATTTACGCATACTAATATGCATCAGATCATTACAAGAAACTGATGACTACAGTCTACTTCACTGTCATATGATGCGAATTTAAAGTTACCTAAAATGGGCAGTGTAGCACTTCTGCCCCAGTATCATAACTGCCATATTCTTGACTTATGTAAACATGTGACACTCTCAAATGTTCTCTCTCTTCCATAAAGCCATCCATGGCCAGCTGGGTGATGTTAACTAAGCAGTAATCATAAACATCTGCTTAGTGTGTACAAATGTTGCTTTTATTCCCAGATTTTCCAAAAAGAAAATATACTGTCAAACTAGATATACATATTTAAGTCATCCTTTTTTTTTTTTTTTTAAGGTTTTTCTTTTTAGCCACACAAAGTCATTAATACACTTCGATCTATAGAGATGCACATTATTTGATCTGACACAAAGACTAACAAGCATGTTATGCTTAAGTTTTGGTTTCCCTTTTCTAACACTTAAGGAGGTCAAATACCTTGTATCAATCTGCCCTGGATGACAGCACCTTTCTGTTGCTGCCAGTCCTCCCACAGCATGACGGTCAGTAATAGGAACAGTTTACCAACCATCTACACCTGGCACACACTTTTCACAGCTCCATTGAATATGCTCAGGTGTTTTAAAGTAAGTTCTCCATTTTATTTATGCTAGATAATTTCATCTAGGTTCACAAAAGGTTGAACCTGGTGATCTTTTGAGGTCTCTTCCAACAAGCGCTGTTCTTTAAGGCTATCAACATAATGCATCAGATCTGAATTACTGATTCTTTTATTTTAATGCATTATAATTCCCTGTTCAGAGCTAGATTAGGTTCAGCTTTGAGCTGCTTCAATTTCTGCCGCTTCACAGCAGCCCTATCACCAATTGCATTAGCATAGCCATGAACTGAAGAGAATATGAAGAGAAAATGAAGAGAAACTGTGTAGACATACCGTCTATGTGCTCTTTTTTCTATAGCTCATAGGGAAGGAATAGCCCCTTATTTCTTCCAAATACTTGCCTTAACTAAATGCAACGGACACACTCAATCCTACAGAAAAGGCAAAATAGTACACTAAATATGACATCCCTGTACCTACTCTGTAGAATTATAGTATTCCTTAATACACAGAGACGAGAAGCCCACAGTGCAGTTCATCCGCAGTAGTGACAATGCAGAAGGTGGCTATTCCAAGATTATTCAGCCATTTTTAACCCCTATAAAATTCATGCTGACACACTTAAATTTTTACCTTTTGAGCATCTGGAATTTTTTTTTTTTTCTCCTTCACAACCAAAGAAAATGAAGTACAGTATATAAAAATGAAGTACAAGAAGCTTACCATTTTTACTGACCTTACTACCAAAGATGGACACATAGTAGAGTGAAAAATACCTTAAGGAAGATGCCTTCCAAGCAGCAATTACTTCAGCTGAAGTGCAAGTCTCTACCAAACAGAGTATTCTATGCTATCTTTGCACATTTGTTCACATTTTGTTCAGAAAAACAAAGCTAAACGTTATCATCCGTTTTGCAGATCTACAAACCCAGCTTGCATCATCATCAGAGACCAGGCTGAAGACCAAGACTGAGGGGAATGTAACATGTTATTCTCTGAGAAGACACTAAGGTAAACTAAGTCGTTAATGTAAGTGCAGGTTTGGTCTACGAAATTTCTTTCACACCTTTTATTTCTGAAGGTTAACCTTAATTACTACCTTTAGAGCGGAAGCATCCTTCACCGTTCCACATGAAATGCTCAGGAAGGAATAATGTGTCTGAGAGTAGAAGCTGAACAGAGTAGGACTATAAGTGAAAACGCATTTCATGCAAGTGAAAGGCAGGTGGATAGTTTTGGAGAATGTTTAGTGGAACTGCAGTGATGTAACTGCTTCTCCAACCCCTGCCAAACATTTTTTTTTCCCCAAAGCTTCATTGCCACCTAGCTTGGGATTAGTAATAACACTGACATATGACATACCATGATAGAACAAGTATGTTTCTCATGCATTAGATACTTTCTGAATGCCTTTTCTTGTAGAAAATTATAATAAAAAGACTTTCAAACACAACATCAAGGGCCAAATACCACTCCCTCTGAAAGCACAGCTACTCTCCCACAGATATCAGCAGGACTAGAATTTGGCCTTATCCTAAGTTTATTTCACACTTTTAGCAACTCCAGAAAATTATCTCTACGCAGTGAGGCAGCCCTGTGAATGCACATCAGTACTGCAGCATGCATGAAATCATCAACCAAAATTAACTAACGAGACTGTGAAGGCGAACATGTGTCCAGCTGCTTATTCTTTCCATTTGAACTCTGCTCAGTGCATTCTCTTCAGTCAAATCAATTAATCAAGCATTGTAATTTGAACTGCAAGAAAATGTATGGGGAGAATTTATACACGGGGTGTCTGCTATCAGAAAAGGCCATTCAAGACGTGAGTCTCACTGGTAATTCTTAGAAAGTGGAGTGTGCAGTGATGATTTAGTAAACATCTGTGACCCAGTGTCTAAAGTACGGTTATGACAGCCTCTTGGAGAAGTGTTACTAACTGCACCGCTTCAAGCATTTTCCTGGCCAAAAGATCACATGCTGAGTCAAACACCATGGGAAAAATTAATGACACTCTGTGCTTCCACAGCTTCTCGTTTGCAGTTCTAGTGCCCTGCTTTCTGCATGCAATTGTTAACAGTTCTTAGCAGCAGCATTAAAAGTTCACACTACACGACCAGCAGTGGGTTACTGCCACAGAAACAGAGCACATTGGGGTTTCTCAGGGAAAAGCAGCATTTGAATGAAGCTTGGTCACCACACCAACATCTCTCTGCTCACTGACGTGGGCTCTGCACCACACTGGAGTAAAGAAAACTGGGCATCCTTCTCTAAACCATCAATTTCAAAAGCATCTGCAAACACCTCAATAGTTTGTTCCACTTGTACAACTGACAAGCTGAGGATCTGTTCACTTTCCTGATACACTCATAAGGATGAGAAGGAATGGCCTCAAGTTGCATCAGAGGAGGTTCAGGTTGTATATTAGGAAAAAATTCTTCCCCAGAAGAGTGGTCAGACACCGGCACAGGCTGCCAAAGGAGGTGATGGAGTCACAGTCTCTGTAGGTGATCTAAAGCTGTGGAGATGTGGCACTGAGGGACATGGGTTAGTGGGCATGGTGGTGGTAGGTGGATGGTTGGACAAGATGACCTGAGAGGTCTTTTCCAATCCAAATGATTTTATTTAAAGGGTAAAAAAAAAAATGTTAGTTTATAAGTGGTAGGGCTGACATTAGATCTACATGTAAGGACACAAGGCAGTGGGTGCACTGCACAGTGTGCATGGAGTGGGAGCAAAGGGAAGGGGTAGGGCAGGGCCACACCTCAAACAAGTCTTTAGAAACACAAACAGAACAAAAGCCTTGGTAATGGGGACTGATGTTTGCACACAAAGCAAATGTGCAAGAAGCCTTCTGCAAGCTGCTGGAGAAAGTAGTTTGGTGGTCTGATTGTGATCCCTCTTGGCTATTTGCCTGTAACATAACTACACTTTGGCACATACTTACACTCCAGCCTTTATTCAGGAGATTGTGAACAAGCTCCTCAGCAGGATGTGCTGGGAAACAGCGCAGTGCCCAGCTGCAGTGTCTGCCCAGTCCTTCCCGAGAGTGGAAACTTGCACAGCCTGAAAAGGTGAGACCTGTGCTCATTCCTCAGGGACATTTTTACTAAGACTGCCCGGACTCCCTCTATAGGGTCAAAATACTGCCTGGACAGCCATAGGAGAAGCTGCATTTACAAGCACACTGCAAGAGGCTTTCTGCAAGTGTTTGCAGTGCCCTAATAATGCAAAGCAGCTGCAAGACTTGGAGTGTGGAGACTGAGTTTATGGTCAATCTTCATGACCGGAGCTAAGCTGTTGGAGCTTACTAGTGTCTCTCTCTGATAGTATTTCTTTTGAACTTCTGCCTAATTGTTTCTTGATTTATTGTCTCTGTCCACTGCAAACAGTCCTCCTCCCTGTTCTGTATCTTTTTCTCAAGGAATTAGAATATTTTCCCCCAAAATCAGTGTTTCTCAAACAGCTCGTTTACTTACCATGGGAAATTAGGGAATTTAGTATTTTCTCAGTTTATTTTTCCTTTAAAAACTTAGTCTTATAGATTTCTGAAAAGATGAAAAAAATTATGCTATAACCAGACAATACTAATGCACATTATGACAGATTTATATTTAGAGAAAAAGCTAGCATTTACAGAGAAGAATAAGGATGTAAGGGCAAACACATATGGCCACTCCACTTGTTCTACTACACTTCTATAACTGCTGATGTAATAACATACCATTATATACATCTAGTATAACGTATCTACTAATCTCTCACTTCTTGCCTTTGTTTTTTCTTCATTCGTTTGCACACAAATTGCAATAATTACATACCTTTTCTTATTTGTATATAAAGTTTTCATACAGCCTTTTTACAAGATTTGTTCATCCACTAAGGCCCTCCATGTAACTTCCATTACGTAACTTCCATTGTCTTTTACAAAGTCTAAAATCAAGCTCTTCCACTCATTACAAAGAACACATTGCCTGTTTGATAAAGAACTAACCTGAGCTATCAAGAACAGTATGTTGCACCCCAACCCTACATTAATATCAACTCTGTCAGTTTGAAGTGTGTAATGCATCACAGAAGCTACATAAAGAAACTGTAGACCACACGTAACTCCACATTGAGCACATTACATACAATACTGCCATCATGAAGAAAATGTTTGCAGTTACACACCTAGCAGTACAATTTCAGCTCCACTGTTTCTGTGGAAAGCACCCAGACAAACACCCATCTCCATATCAGCAAATCATTTTCTGCTAAGACCTGCCTGAATTTGCTGTTTCATTCTGTGTCTACTGCTCAACTGGAACTAGAATGCAGTACACCTGTACCGTATACTGTAATTAACAATGAATTGTCTAAGTTATTCAAATATGAAAATCAGCAGAAAGGATTGCCTCAATACGGCACTCTCCTGTTTTTTATCTATGAAAAGCCACATAACATACATCCGTGCATAAATGCACGTCAAACGTGCTTCCCATCCTTGTGTTTACATAATTACATACATGAGATATATACAAAAATAATCTGAGCAAAAATAATCTTACTATTTTTGTGAGTCTTACCATAGAAATCTTACTGTTAAATTGCCAATGCTGTGCTGGAAAAATATTTTAAGTATTTAAGGATGTAAGATTATTATACCTGGTAACATTTCCTTGCAAGCATACCAGCCATTTGCAGAAGCAGAAGATGCATTGTATTTTACAGGCATTTTCCTGCTTTACTCAATTTTGGCATGGCAGGCAGATAAGATACAGAACTTTTCTGTCTACCAAAACTGGTCAGCATTTAACATATTTCATACATAAAAGATGTATAAAAAGAGCTTTTGTGACAGACTACCTAGTAAAGAAGTTTTACTAATACTACTTCCGCTTAAAGTAGCAAAAGTAATTTGATTGCTTAAAAATATGCATGGGCTTACAAAAATACCCAGCATACTGACAGAAACTTGACTTTCAAGATTCCATTCACACCTTGTTTGATTATCAAAAGACCCTAAAAACATGCCCATAATTTCAATTAGTATTCTTCCTTATTACTCTATTTGAATGTTTTATCATAATCTTCCCTATCCAGTTTATATCTCATCGAGGTCCTTATTGGCCTTTTCCCACCAAAAACGCAAAATAATAAAAAAAAACATTCATGTATTCCATTAACATCAGAAGGAGAGGTGGCACGTGTGTCCTGAGTAACATCATCTTCCTCTTCCTTCCTAGCTGCAGTCTGCAGTACTTGGCTCTTGTCTATTGTTTTATTTAGTGCTGCCTTCATTGTGATCTACAGAGAGGAAATATGCTATAAAGGAAACAGTAAGGAAAGATTTCACTGAAAATTACATGGAAGGCTATGGTGAAACTAGCCAATAATAAGATAGCTTTGAGAAAAGGCACAGGGTGGGGTAGAATCAACCTCTAAGCAGTTTAATAAGTTGTCTAACCCCATTTCTGCTGCCAGTTGCAGTGGTGTGTGTGTGGAATACATGTGTTGAACATTGTGGAGCAAACTCCAGATTTATATCTCCTGTAACAGAGAGCAGAAAACAACACAACAAATACATGGAAAGGAAAAGATATTGCCTTGCTTATCCTATGTTATTTCAAAGTTTATGCTTGTGACTCTACAGAAGTCCATTAAAAACTCCTAAAAATCAGTCCTTACTTTTGGAATGTAATAGTTGACTTCAGTTATATTGTAAATAAAGAGCCATGAACAGTAAATCTCTTCGTAATCAATGGCTTTGGTATATGCCCAAACAAAACCTCCTGACACCTACTGAAGTTCAACTGTAATTTTTCCAGCATATCCCTTCCCTCTTTACACACTGACTTTTTGCTAGTGCTAGCCTGGCAGTGCATTGCATGTCTCACAACACAACCCGGTGTTTGCTCCAAGCCATGGTGATAATCTTAAGCATTACAACTGCTTCACTCAACTAAAGTCAGCAAGTTTTCAACATTAAGCAAGAGAGGAGGTACTGATAGAATTAGTGCATACAGCAGTTAAATTCAGGAAGAAACTCGCTAGCCACGAGGGCACAGAACATTTGCACACTGCATCTATTGTTACCAAAGTGTTCAAGAAGAGCATCTTCTTCCACACACTGACCTGAAAAGGCTAAATAGGTTCTTTTATGTTGGGTTGAATGAATGAAAAGTTATTGAATCTTGTTCTTCCTTTTCACTTTCAGCAAATTAAAGGGTATTTGTTCTGAGCACAGAACCATAGAATTACAAAAACAAGAAGTTTCACTGATGTGAGGCAGCAGATAAATACCAGCATTTTCTATTTATTTCTTTTTCCCAATGAAATTTCTAGTTAATATTTCCAAAATTTTCTTCCCTGCAGCAAGCATCCAGTCAAGGGTAGGAATTTTGAATTAAGAGGATTGAGATCAACAGTTTTGTACTGATGTGCCAATACTGTTAGAAATGTAAATCCATACTTAATTATTCCAGCGACACCATTAGTTTTCAGTATTGCCATGGAGCATGACAGCAAACTGAGTAACACAGCAAAGACAAGTTGCCCTTACACAGGGGATGAAAGCGTAAATTTGGAATTGGTCAAGCAAATAGCTGTTTCTGCAAATAAAAATTAAAAAATAAACAAAGAAAACAAACGTGGTGTTGTTGAGTGCAGTAAGAGAAAGACCCTGCTTCAAAGGACTATAATCTACCTAAATAAGACCGGCCAGCGACAGGGTATGCTTGTGTGTATGTGAAGTAAGCAAGTTATGTCTGTTAAAAAGGAGGTTAGCTAGCTCTAATGTTTACAGGCATATGATTTGATTTCTTGGAAAATTTTACCTTAAATCTAGATTCATACAGTTGTAGAAAGTTGATTTGTATATGCTCACAAAAGAATTTTGTGCCTTCATCACTTGCACTGGTGCCTAAGGCATCTGCATGTTGACTGTTACCTGCAGCTCATAGATGCACCATTTCCAAAGCTGTGAGGAACCAGAAATGAACAATCAAACCTTCCTCATGGTCCAATTTGTCAATATTTAGAAACTTAAGTTTGAAAAACATTTTGATAAGATTTTTGTTAACATGCAGTTCTAACAGTTGCTATCAATAAGGAAGGAACTGTGAAGAAAATATCCACCTACTTGTTCATGGCTCCTTCATAACAGGAGCCTGGCATATCTTGGTGCCCTGCTTTTAATCATTGAGACGCCTCATGATTCATAAAACAATACCAAGAAAAGAAATGTATAATATCAGCTATGTCATTAGTTGACTTGTTTGGATTAATACAGCTCCACCTTTTGATAAGAATATTAATAACATTAATTGTCACTAAGATATCTTTCTGTTTTAGGTTTTGGCCAGTTGAATAAGCCCTTCTGGAAATACAGACACCCATCTTGCAGCAAAATAGACTTTTACTCAAATGAACTGGCAAAGACTAGTTCTATATCAAATAAAATTCAGTATAAACACAACTCCTGCTGTTATGAGGGTGTGTCTAACCCTCATAAATCTTTCAAATAGATAAGGTGTATGGAGAGGTACAGAGGTAAGAAGCAACCAAACTCTACCTTGAGAAGCTTATGTGTTTCAACTCAGAAGGTCTGATTCACATTGGTTAATAAAAAAAATTGCAGTTCAGTGCTTATTACTTATAGATGAAAAACTCATTTTCAGTATTTTTACTCCTCCCTCTCCCCAAAATATATTGTATGTGTGATTTAAAGAGCTGGGAAAATATGGCTTCACTTAGCTGTGAAAAGATTTGTTTTCTTAAAATATATTATATTAGGAATATTATATCACAGTGCAGAACTGAAGATGGGGAAGAAAATGGTAACATTAGATGATGACCATTGAAAATAACATTGAAACAGGGAAAGATGTAGTTATGAATCACTGATAGAGTACATGGAATCCTCCTCTAAATATAATTTGCAAGGTGTTTAGGAGACCTGGCTAGAGACAGGAAGGGTTAGGGGAACTTTGACTAAGTTTTATTTTACATAGCTTATTCCCTGCATAGCCACATGAATGAGCACAACTGTTCAAGTAGTACGGAACTGTTCCCTATTAAATACTTAAAACAGATAAAAAGATGAAAAATGCATCCCACACTACAGTATTTCCTCATTTTCCTCCTCATGTTTAACTGCAAAATTTTGCTTTTGGATAGATGTTTCTGAACACAGAGATCTGGTTTAAATGCTGCCTTGTGAACATTATTACAGTGTCACCCAGTTTCCTTAGGTCTAATTTGTTGTTCCCTCCACACACCCTCTTCTCCCCATTTATTTTACCACCTTTTAAAAGTGTAATGCTGTGAGATTTCCAGATTTCTCTGAAACTGTATTGATTT